>NW_012109986.1:1390814-1391838 GCF_000951045.1 Mandrillus leucophaeus | reverse complement strand
ACATTTAGGATAGTTAGCTCTTCTTGTTGAATTGATCCCTTTACCATTATGTAATGGCCTTCTTTGTCTCTTTTGACCTTTGTTGGTTTAAAGTCTGTTTTATTAGAGACTAGGATTGCAACCCCTGCCTTTTTTGTTTTCCATTTGCTTGGTAGATCTTCCTCCATCCCTTTATTTTGAGCCTATGTGTGTCTCTGCATGTGGGATGGTTCTCCTGAACATAGCAAACTGATGGGTCTTGACTCTTTATCTAATTTGCCAGTCTGTGTCTTGTAATTGGAGCATTTAGCCCATTTACATTTAAGGTTAATATTGTTATGTGTGAATTTGATCCTGTCATTATGATGTTAGCTGGTTATTTTGCTCATTAGCTGTTGCAGTTTCTTCCCAGCATTGATGGTCTTTACATTTTGGCGTGTTTTCGCAGTGGCTGGTACCGGGTGTTCCTTTCCATGTTTAGTGCTTCCTTCAGGATCTCTTGTAGTGCAGGCCTGGTGGTGACAAAATCTCTAAGCATTTGATGGATTGTAAAGGATTTTATTTCTCCTTCACTTATGAAACTTAGTTTGGCTGGATACGAAATTCTGGGTTTAAAATTCTTTTCCTTAAGAATGTTGAATATTGGCCCCCACGCTCCACTGGCTTGCAGAGTTTCTGCCAAGAGACCTGCTGTTAGTCTGATGGGCTTCCCTTTGTGGGTAACCCAACCTTTCTCTCTGGTCATCCTTAACATTTTTGCCTTCATTACAACTTTGGTGAATCTGACAATTATGTGTCTTGGAGTTGCTCTTCTCGAGGAGCGTCTTTGTCGTGTTCTCTGTATTTCCTGAATTTGAATGTTGGCCTGCCTTGCTATGTTGGGGAAGTTCTCCTGGATAGTATCATGCAGAGTGTTTTCTAACTTGGTTCCATTCTCCCCGTCAGTTTCAGGTACACCAATCAGATGTAGATTTGGTCTTTTCACATAGTCCCATATTTCTTGGAGGCTTTGTTCATTTCTTTTTACTCTTTTTTCTCTAAACTT
>NW_012109986.1:1363216-1390764 GCF_000951045.1 Mandrillus leucophaeus | reverse complement strand
TTTCATTCATTTGATCTTCAATCACTGATACCCTTTCTTCCAGTTGATCGAGTCAGTTACTGATGCTTGTGCATTTGTCACGTAGTTCTCGTGTCACGGTTTTCATCTCTATCAGGTCATTTAAGGACTTCTCTACATTGGTTATTCCAGTTAGCCATTTGTCAAATCTTTTTTCAAGGTCTTTTAGTTTCTTTCCGCAGGGTTTGTAGTTCCTCCTTTAGCTCTGAGAAGTTTGATGGTCTGAAGCCTTGTTCTCTTAACTCATCAAAGTCATTCTCCATCCAGCTTTGTTCTGTTGCTGGTGAGGAGCTGCGTTCCTTTGGAGGGGGAGAGGCGCTCTGATTTTTAGAATTTCCAGCTTTTCTGCACTGCTTTTTCCCCATCTTTGTGATTTTATATACCTTTGGTGTCTGATGGTGGTGACGTACAGATGGGGTTTTGGTGTGGATGTTCTTTCTATTTGTTAGTTTTCCTTGTAACATTCAAGACCCTCAGCTGCAGGTTTGTTGGAGTTTGCTTGAGGTCCACTCCAGGCCCTGTTTGCCTGCGTATCAGCAGCACAGGCTGCAGAAGAGTGAATACTGTTGAACAGCAAATGTTGCTGTCTCATCGTTCCTCTGGAAGCTTCATCTCAGAGGTGTACCCAGCCTTGTGAGATGTGAGGTGTCAGTCTGCACCTAGTGGGGGATGTCTCCCAGTTAGGCTACTCGGGGGTCAGGGACCCACTTGAGCAGGCAGTCTGTCTGTTCTCAGATCTCAAACTCCATGCTGGGGGATCCACTACTCTCTTCAAAGCTGTCAGACGGGACATTTACATCTGTAGAGGTTTCTGCTGCTTTTTGTTTGGCTATGCCCTTTCCTCAGAGGTGGGGTCTACAGAGGCAGGCAGGCCTCCTTGAGCTGTGGTGGGCTCCACCCAGTTCGAGCTTCCCGGCCGCTTTGTTTACCTACTTAAGCCTCAGCAATGGTGGGCACCCCTCCCCCAGCCTCGCTGCTGCCTTTCAGTTAGATCTCAGGCTGCTGCGCTAGCAATGAGGGAGGCTCTGTGGGTGTGGGTCCCTCTGAGCCAAGCATGGGATATAATCTCCTCTTGTGCCATTTGCTAAGACCCTTGGTAAAGCGCAGTATTAGGGTGGGAGTGACCCGATTTTCCAGGTGTTGTGTGTCAAGGTTTCCCTTGTCTAGGAAAGGGAATTCCCTTCCCCCTTGTGCTTCCTGGGTGAGGTGATGCCTCACCGTGCTTTGGCTCTCGCTCGTTGGGCTGCACCCACTGTTCTGTACCCACTGTCCAACACACCCCAGTGAGATGAACCCAGTACCTCAGTTGGAAATGCAGAAATCACCCATCTTCTGTGTCGCTCATGCTGGGAGCTGGAGGCGGGAGCTGTTCCTGTTTGGCCATCTTGGAACCCTAAAGGGAACTATCGCTATTTTTTTTTTTAACTTTTACATGGATGTCCTGGAAATTTGTATATATAAAATCTTTATATAAAATACACGAAATCTGTTTTCTTTCTTTTTTTTTGAGTCTTTTTTTTTTTTTTTTTGAAACTAAGCTTTCCACTCTTCCCACAATATGATATTGTTTTTCAGATTTTCCAAATAAAACTGCGGTGAATATTTTAAAATAGTTTTTCTTCCCCTCTTTTGAGTCATTTTGTTGGGTCAAGTCCCCAGATGGGGAATTGCTGGGTCAAAGATTATCAGCATTTTTGAGGCTCTTGATGTGCATTGGCAAAATGTTTTGCAAAGGACTTGTTTCCAGCAATCCTCATTTACATTGTTTTAGCAACATACATGAGATTCTTTTTATTTTTTTACTGCAAACCCACTAACAGTGAATATTACAAGAAAAAGGTTTCTGAGCTCATTTACAATGGATAAATGATTTCTTCTGTACTTTTTAAAAAAATCACTTTCACTTTTAATTCAAGTTGCCGGGATAAAATTTTAAAAAAATCTGAAATAATTTCAAACTAATAGAAACATTTCAAATATAGTACAAAACCCCTATTTTTATCCTTATCTAGGTTTTCCCAATATTAACAAAATCTACTCCCCCCACTCCACTCCTGTACATATCCATTATCACTAATCTTTTGAAAACCTTTTAAGAAGTTGCAGGTATGGTACCCTATTACCCCTAACTACTCCACTGTATTTCTCAGAACAAGAACATTCCTGTGTAAGCACCATCGACCCTCCAACTTTGGAAGTTAGCATTGATAACAATACTGCCATCCAGATCATGGACCCCAGTCAAATTTTACCAACTGCAATCATCTAGAAAAATGTGCTGTAAGGCTGGGCACCATGGCTCATGCGTATAATTCCAGCACTTTGGGAAGCCAAGGTGGGTGGATTGCCTGAGGTCAGGAGTTCGAGACCAGCCTGGCGAACATAGTGAAACCCCATCACTACTGAAAATACAAAAGAGTTAGCCAGCATGGTGGCAGGCGCTTGTAATCCCAGCAGGAGAATGACTTGAACCCTGGAGGCAAAGATTGAAGTGAGCTGAGATCGTGCCATTGCACTCCAGCCTGGGCAACAAGAGTGAAATTCTGTCACAAACAAACAATTAACAACAACAAAAAAAAGTGCTGTAATAATCTATCTTGTCTTTTTTGGCCTTCTCCAGTTTGGAATATTTTCTCAGTCTTTGGAATATTTTCTCAGTCTTTCCTTATGTTTTGGGTCCTTGGCAGTACAAAATCTGTTTTGAATTAAGGTTTTCAACATTTACTGGATTAAGTGCTTTGTAATAATTATTGACATTTACTTCCTATTTCTTCTGAAGAGATATTTTTGATATAGGTTAGAGTGCACATTAAGAGGCAGGAAGAAGGCACAATACTAAATTTCTCTCATCAATTTGTGATTCTTCCCTCTACTTCTATATATAGATCACTCCAGGGAGAGCTTCCCCCTCACCTTCTCTACATCCTCTGTATTTACTCCCAACTCTCCACTCAGTTCTAAAGTCCACAGTCTTGTGAACTGTGATGAAGGTTACAGGAGAATCATTTTTGGAGATAAAATTGCTTTAGTTCTCTTTAGTCTTCCACTCCCTGACCTTAGAATGACCATGGAGTAACTCCAATAGTATCATGTAGATTCCCTGAATATTGTATAGTATAGATGTGTCATCTTTGTTTTTAATAGGTATAATAAAAACATACTCCTATTTTCTTTTATAAAATAACACAACTCAAGAGGGATAGATAATAGGTTCTGAAAGTTGCTGATGATCCAGATGGAAAATTCATAAATACTGTATTTTAAAATATAGTACACATAAAGAATATTTAGTATCACTTACACCTCTATCTATTTCAAAATTAGGGTATTTTTTTTTACTTTAGGTTCATTAACAATAGTTACTATTTTATTAAAATATGACTATCAGTTTGAAAAAGATTTTATTTAAAGATTTTAAATTTTGTTTCTTACAGGCTTTGACACTGGTTTATTAGGAATTATTTTACAAATTAAACACACAAAGTATTCACTTTTAAGAAGAAATACAAACATTTTTCTTAAAAAAGCCTTTCTTAAAAGTAATCTGTAGACTGTGGAATGTAGTATAATATGAATTCTACACAATTAAAGCTTTGGCAACTCAGTATCACTAATGATATCACTGTAGCATAACCTCTGTTACAAATTGTCTTTATATGTTTCTACTTTCAAATAAGATAAATTCAGGATTAATTGGTAAAAAAAGTCTAAATTATTGGTTAAATGAAATGAAGTTTTAATAATTTTAAGCTCATATTATAAAACATGCCACTACTAAGTAGGCAGATATTTCTAAGATTCTCTCCTACAGGATCATAATGATAACTTATTTTAAGTTGGTATCAAATCCTTAGAGGGCTATTATCCTTAGGTGCTATTTTTAGTTATTCAAAGACGACAAAGTATAATTTTTTTCCAGCATATTTTTTCTATAGTTACTTTTACTGTATAAAGTTTCTGTGTAACTTTTATCTTAGGTGTAACAGTTTCATACAAAATCCTTATCTATTTCTTAATGATATTTTGAGGCTTATTACGTTATAGCAATTCATAGCTTACTGGGACAAGAAATTTTAAAAGCTTTGCACATTTTGTCTTTTTATTGTTTCCCTGTTCAATTCATTAAGAACATGAATAGTATTACATGATATAAACTATGATTTGATATAATGCCATTTATCAACTATAGTAAATTTTTAAAACAGATGGCTCACTTAGTACTCCCAAATAAATGAAAATTAATACAATAAAATACGAGTAATTGAAGAACAAAAGTGGATAACAAGTACATGGACAGTGTTCATTACTGGTATTTCCTTAGTGAATGTGGTTTATAAAATTCTGATATGCCCCATCAAACTTAAACTTGTTACAGCACTGAAAAATGGGCAAGTAGACCAAATGTTCCTAAGTATATTTCTTAGCAGAAAGCAATCTAAAGTAGCAGCATTTTTATTAAACTACAAAAATATTTTGATATTTATGATTTATTGTACAATTTATAAAGAACAAATTAGGGTACAGTTCTATTGTAGTGTGATAATTAATGATACTGTAAGTAGGAGACCATCTTCTTCAGACTTGTAGTCCATTGGAGAACTGGAAATTTAAATTGGCAGCTTATAACAAGATTTTAAATTATATTTTATTAAACTGAAAGGAATAGGTGGGATGAAAACAAAATATCATATAAAGAGGTTATTAATAAAATATTTTTTGTTATATATACAATATGTATATGCATACACAAACATATACTCACTGTATACATATGTATACATATTACATGTGTATATGTATATTAATGAAGTATATGTAAGTGTGTACACAGAAACAAATTTATACATAAAATATATAGGTCTGAGTACAGGATCAGGGTCATTTTTTTATTTACTATGAGTCTTGGTCATCAAAGTTTGAAAGACACTGAAAAAGAAATTAATTTTATTCTTGTTTTAGGATATATGAAAGGGATGTTAGTTAATACCTATGTGAAGTCCATTTATCTCTTAAAAAGAAGTTGAAGGCTATAAAAAGATATCTAGCCTGAGAAATAATGGGTTGATTAACAGTAACCTAAATGATGCTGAAGGATAAAGGAGAACAAAATATTTCTGACTCATGATATGGAGAACATTAGATACTAGTGAAAAAAAAAAAAAAAGGAATTCTCAAACACAAGGAGTTACCTCACATCCAGAAGTATTTTTGTGGAAGAAGCATTGGTACTAACCATATTCTATTGCAGCTTTGAGCAATGCCTCAGCATGAGTGGAGCCAAATGCATTGCGAACAAATCGTCTCCTTCGACGAAGATCATCTTCCCAGTAATCCAAACGCCAGAAATCATGCAATTGGCTAAGAGTAGAGGGAAAAAAAGTAATCCCTATTAATAACAATGTATAACTGGAAATACATTTTTCTATAAAATTGAAGTTATTTTGTTGGTCTCATTGAAAAATTAAGATAATGTGTATATATATATAAAAAAAATATATACACACACATACACAAATACAAGTGTGAAATATACATATATATATATTCCCTCTACAACTGAAAAAGACTTAAAATAAAAACATTCTTATATTTCAGGCATTATACCACTCAGCTCTGCTTTTTATTTTTTAAATTTTCTTATTTCCACTAAAAGCATTAATCATGTGGAGTTTAGTAACAAATGCAACATCAAATTATAAGTATTAATGGTACAGTTTGTTTCTTTTACACTATTTTTAACAAGGGTTGTAAATCACAGAATACACCTCACTACAAATAGTTTACAATTTAATGACCATGGTTTCTTAGTAGGCTGAATTAAGAAGTATAAAATATTGCCCACTTGGATTTGGTGGAAAAATGATTAAAATAATGCACTGAAATATTCATTGAAATAATTCCCCACTGCCCACAGCAACCTGAGAAAAATGCAATTTTATCCATTATTAATAATACTGAATTAGAGCTGCAAAAATTTCCAGTATGTGGTAATTGTCTTGGTAAATTATTATTCTAATGCTAATAGAGTTCTTGGATGATTTTACAGCTTTCAACTAATATAAACCATTAATAGCCATGGCCAACATTGGCCATCACTGTCTTTTATACTCCAAACCGATACTAAAAATCCAGGAGATATTTCAGAAATGATGTAAATAGGCCCATTATATAGCCAATGAAATATTTTGTGATAATGATACAATTTTTGTTTTTAGTTTAATTTCAGTAAACCCACTGCTTAAGAAGTCAATTTTTATAATATTCTAATTTTCCAGAGCAGCAGTATTCATAAAAACATATAAAATACTTTCCTAGAAGATTTCACTTCATTAATTATTTTGATATTTTACTGTAGAAGAACACTTTAAGTCTGATTAAGGCAGGACCTATGTATGTTTTGCTCATCATTATATTTCTAGCACAATGTCTGGCACACAGCATGTTTTTACTAAATATTCACTGAATTAATGAAAACATTTTTTTAATTTCAAAAAAATCTATGGATTTTTTCAATGTCTGGCCATTGAGAAAAATAATTTCATTTTGAAAGGCATTTTAGATTTTATGGCTATATAATTTTTTATCTATAATTTCATTATAAAAACCTGATAGTATAAAGGGCATATAAAAAGAACTAAAATTGTAAGTCTTTAAAGTATACTTTAATGCACTTATTTTTCCTGTACATCATAATTATAACTTAATTCTTCTGTTAAATAATGATTACTTGATGAATAATAGTAATAAATAGTATATCTCTCTAATTTAAAATAGGATGATTTCTATCCTTACAAATACAAACTAACCCCAGTAATTTAAGGAAGACCATGCTAAAATCAGGCTATATTGATTTTCAGTAAGATTATGTTAAAATTAAGTAACTGAATTCACCAAAAGCGGTCAGAGATCTAATGTTACCTAAAATTTCTAGCCCTAGACATAGTGTTCCCTATTCTTCTGTAAGGGCAGCTGAACAGTTCTGGAAAGGATATATAAAACAAACATAAGAAGACTCTGAAGACCTGAACCATACAAATTCTAGAAGATGACACTGGAAAAACTCTTCTAGACATTGGCTTAGGCAAAGACTTCGTGACCAAGAACCCAGAAGCAAATGTAACAAAAAAAGGATAAATAGATGGGACTTAATTAAACTACAAAGCTTCCTTTCGCACAGTAAAAGAATCAGTAAACAGACAGTGGGAGAAAATTTTCATAATCTATACATTGGGCAAAAGGAATCCAAACAAATCAGCAAGAACAAAACAAACAATCCCATTGAAAAGTGGGCTAAGGACATGAATAGGCAATTCTCAAAATAAGATATACAAATGGCCAACAAACCTATGAAAGAATGCTCAATATCATTAATTATCAGGGAAATGCAAATCAAAACCACAATGCAATACCACTTCGCTCCTCCAAGAATGAACATAATCAAAAAAATAAAAATAAATAGATGTTGGTGTGGATGTGGTGAGAATGTAAACATTTTACGCTGTTGGTAGGAATGTAAACTGGTATAACCACAATGAAAAACAGTGTGGAGATTCCTTTAAGAACGAAAAGTAGATCCACCATCTGATCCAGCAATCCCACTCCTGGGTATCTACTCAGAGGAAAAGAATTCATTATACAAAAAAGATAGTTGCACACAAATGTTTATAGTAGCACAATTTGCAATTGCAAAAATATGAAACCAGCCCAAATACCCATCAGTCAATGAGTGGATAAAGAAAATGTTATATATATACACACACGTATATATACACACATATATACATATATATGTACACACACATACTTTGGGGACTCAGGGGAAAGGGTGGGAGGTGGCTGAGAAATAAAAGACTACACATTGGGTATAGGGTACGCTGCTCAGGTGATGGGTGCACCAAAATCTCAGAAATCACCACTTATAGAACTTATTCACATAACCAAATACCGCCTGTTCCCCAGAAACCTATTAAAATAAATTTTAAAAAAGAGAAGACTCTGAAAGGTGAGAGAAAGTAGACTGACTAAGGACCTCAGGACCTAAGGAACAACATATGATGAGTCCTTTTTGCTTCATATATCCCACACTTGGAAGCAAAGAGGTCAACAGCCCAGATAGATAAATGAGTGCAGACAAAAAAAAAAAAAAAAAAAAAGCCCCGGCAAAAGCCTGTTCCCTCTAGTCAAAGGACGAGAAAAGAGCAGATTAGCAAGATGGAAAACTTTTAGACAACTGCTATACTCCAGCCAAACATCACAGAAAAATTGCATCCCCACCTGACCTACACCAGCAAAGGATGGCTGTGAAGCCCAGACATGTACCCTCATGAAGGTGTAATGAGATACCCAACACCCTTGCTGGGTGTTATCGGAGACCACCAAGTAGGCAGCCAGGACTTCATCTCTGCTGGCTGGTAACAAGGTGCCCCACTCACATGGAGTCAGTGGAGACCATGTGGAGAGGTTGGCTTTCCACTTCCCATTGGATAGTAATGGGGCATCCCTCCCCCTCCCCACTAGGGTAGTGTCAGCGGAAGCCTACTGCAGAGTCAGGACTTCCACTGCTGACAAACAACAATGAGGCCAGCCCACCAGTGGACATCACATGGGGACCGGGAACTCCCACCCCCATCAAGCAGTATAAAAAGAGCCCCTGACTCACTGGGTTTCAATGGATGACAAGTGAAGAACTTAGATTTCTACTACCATGTAGCAGATATAAGACAGTGTCCCCTCTTCCAGATGAAGCATGTTATAGAAAGTCTAAATAGAAGGTTTAAATAAAATAAATTATCTCAGAAAAAAATAAGAAAAGGTCCAGGTTTCAATCTAAAATCACTTGTCATACCAAGAACCTGGAAAATCTCCAAGGGTATGCAAAAAGATCACCCCAAAATGCCAACATTGAAATGGTGAAGAATTTAAAGCAGCCATGATTGACAATATGCTTCAATATGCAATTATGAAAATATTTGAAATGAATGAAAAAAAATAGCCTTAGCAAAGAAATAGAAACTCTCAGAAAAGAAACAGAAGATGTAAGGAAGAACCAAATGGAAGTTTTTGAACTGACATTATATAATAACCAAAATAAAAGCTCAGTAGATGTGCTCAACAGCAGAATGGAAGGGACAGAGGGAGGAATCACTTAATTCGAAGACAGGATAATAGAAATTATGCAATCCAGATAACAGAAGGAAATAGATGAAAAAGTGAACAGAGCCTTAGGGATCTGTGGAGCACAACATTTAGCATTTGTGTCACTGGAATCCTAGAAGGAGAGGAGAAAGTAGGCAGAGTCGAAACAATGTCTGAAAAAATAATGGCGGAAAACTTTCTAAATTTGGCAAAAACATAAATGTACAGATTTAAGTAGCTGACTGAACTCCAAACTAAATCCAAGGAAGTCCATGCTGAGACACATCATAATTAAATTTCTGGAAACTGAGGGCAAAGAAAGTCTAAAGAGCAGCCAGAGAAAAATGGCATCTCATTTCTAGAAGTAAAACAATTAGAATGACAACATATTTCACACCAGAAACAATGATGACCAGAGGAAGTGGCAAAATACTTTTTAGGTGCTAAAAGAAAAGAACTGTCAACCCCAAATCCTATAGCCAATGAAGACACCTCCAGGAATAACAAGTGAATACGTCTTTAGATGAAGTAAAAGCCAGAATATTTATTGCCATCAGATGTAGTCTAAAAGAAAGGCTATAGGCAGTTCTGTAAACATGAGGGAAGTAATAGAAGAAACACTGAAACATTAGGGAGGAAGAAAGAACACAATAAGCAAAATATGACTATCTATAATAGGCTTTCCTTTTCCTCTTGAGTTTTCTAAATCATGTTTTACTGTTGAAACACAAATTGTAACACTGATGTGGTTCTAAGTGTATTTACTGGTAATATTTAGGATAAATATATTATAAATGGGGGGAGGCAAAGGGATGTGAAGGGACGTAAAGTGTCTATATTTCACATGGACTGATAGAATGATAGCACCAGTAGACTGATAAGGCTATGCATAAAAAATGTAATACTTAGAGCAAACACTAAAAAAGTTACACAAAGGGATATATTAAGAAATGTAGATAAATCAAAACAGAATTCTAAAAAATGACCAAGTCACCCACAGGAAGGCAGAAAAAGAAAACCTCTTGATTTAAAAAAGAATTCTCAAGGGAAAACAAAAAGAACACAGAACTGAATGAAAATCACAATAAGAAATATCAACACTTGTTGGACACAACCAAAGTAGGACTGAAAGGGTAATCTATAGTATTAAATGCATATATTAGAAAAGAAGAAACATTTAAAATCAGTAGTATAAATTCTCACCTTTAGAATACATAAAAGGCAAGTAGAAGAAAGGAAACAATAAAAGAAGCAGAAATCAATAAAAATCAGTGAAACAAAACAAAAACAATGGAGAAAAATTAACAAAACAAAGAGCTGTTTCTCTGAAACAAATCGGTAACACTGACACACCTCTAAAAAGACTGACAAAGAAAAAAAGAGTAGACACAAATTATCAATATTAGGAATGAAAAAGAGGGTATCATTACTGACTCTGAAGACATCAAAAGAACGAGTGGATACTGTGAAAGACTCTACATACATAAATTTGACAACTTAGAAGAAATGGACCAAAAAAAACACAAATGACCACAACTCACCCAATGTGAAAAAGATAACATGAACATCTCTGTAACAGGAAATTTAAGATGTTTACTCCCCTCTCCCCAAATCTCCAGGCTGAGATAGTTTCACTGAAGGATTTTATTAAACATTTAAAGAAGAATTAACTCCAATTATACATAATCTCTTCCAGAAGACAGAAGAGGAAGATACATTTCTCAATAATTATTATAGCTAATATCACCTTGATACAAAAACCAAAAACAATACAAAAGAAGAAAACTACAGACCAATAAACATCCTTTATACAGACAAAAAAATCCTTAAGAATCAATGTAGTATTTACATTAACAGCTGAGAAGAAAAATCACATGATCATATTAGTCATTATAAAAGGTATTTGACAAAATTTAGCAACGATTCACAATTTTAGAAAAGTTCAGGAAAACAGGAATAAATGGCAATTTCTTCAACTCGATAAAAGTATCGACAAAAAACTATAGCTAACTTTATACGTAAGAGTGAAAGACTGAATGTTCTCCACCTAAAACTGGGAATAAGGCAAAGATGTCTGCTGTTACCACTCTTACTCAACAGGGTACTGAAATTTCTAGCCAATGCAGTGAGGCAAAAGAGAGGAAATAAGGGGAATATAAATAGAAAAAGAGGAAATAAAATTGTCCCTATATGCAGATAACAATGATTGTCTATGTAAAAAATCATGCAAAATCTGTCAAACACTCCTGGAACTAATGACTGAGGTAAGCAAGGTCACAAGATGCAAGATAGACACACAAATAATAATTCTATTTCTATATACTAGCAGTGAATATGTGGACACAAAAAATTACAATCACTAAATGGAAAGATAATTGGCTATACCCTATTATACTGTGGGACCTGACGGAGGAGTCCTATTACTTTTTTAGACTGCACCTCAGGTTATTCTGGGTTTTAGTCCTTCCGATATCTATATACAGAGTTGTGTGTTGTTCCTTGGCACTTCTGTGCTCTTCTTTTCATATTTTTTTTGGGGGTGGGGGTAGATATTAAGCCCAACATTCACATTATTTAAAAAATGTGGCACTCATAATTAACCAATGGATGAGTTTTACAGATTCACAAAACTGAAATGGTCTACAAAATTTTATGGGGATATGTACATATGTATTTTTGAGGGAAAAGTCTAGAGTTTTATTACATTTTTCTAAAAGTAGTTTCTAATACAGAAACGTTCAGAAACACTGTTATTAGTATAGTTTGAACGTTTGTGTCCAAAATTCGTATGTTGAAATCCTTACCTCCAAGGTGATGGTATGATGTGCTGGGGCTTTGGGGAAAGTAATTAGGTCATGAGAGAAGAGCCCTTGTGAATAGGATTAGTGCTCTTATCAGATAAGCTCAAGGGAGCTTGTTTGCCCCCTCCATGATGTGAGGACACAGGGAGAAGGCACTGTTCTATGAACCAGGAGGTGGGGCCCTCATCAAACACCAAATCTACTGGTATTTTGATCCCAGACTTCTCACTTCTAGAACTGCGAGAAATAAATTTCTGTTGTTCATAAGCTACCTAGTTTATGGACCAGGTTAAGCATCTCTAATCTGAAAATCCAAAATGTTACAAAATCCAAAATTTTTGAGTGCTGACAAGATGCCGTAAGTGGAAAATTCCACATGTAAGTACTTAACACAAACTGTGTTTCACTGTTTCATGTACAAAATTATTAAAAATATTATATAAACTCTTTAGGCCATGTGTATAAGGCATATATATGAAACATAGACAATTGTGTGTTTTTTTTTCTTTTTTGGTGGAGTCTCGTCTCTGTCACCCAGGCTAGAGTGCAATGGCATGATCTTGGCTCACTGCAACCTCCGCCTCCCATGTTCAAGTGATTCTCCTGCCTCAGGCTCCCGAGGAGCTGGGACTACAGGCTCATGCCACCACACCTGGCTAATTTTTGTATTTTAGTAGAAATGGGGTTTCACCATGTTGGCCAGGCTGGTCTCAAACTCCTGACCTCAGGTGATCCGCCCTCCTCAGCCTCCCAAAGTGCTGGAATTACAGGCATGAGCCACCATGCCTGGCCGACAACTGTTTTTAAACTTGGGTTCCATCCTCAAGATATCCCATTATGTATATGCAAATATTCCAAAATCTGAAAAAAATCCTAAATTCAAAACACTCTGGTTCCAAGTGTTTCAGATAAGGAATACTCGGCCTGTATTTTGTTATAGCAGCCTCAATGAACTAAAACATAGAGTAAACAAATAATACTCTCCTTATACCCTCATTTTTCTGATAATATTGTTTACCACCAAGTCATGAATCATGAGAGATTTTTCTACTGTAGAATAGTATGTTCATAAAAGGCTTATGTTCCAACACCATTATATATGGCATCTGTGCCAGGTTACCAATCTAGGATATCATCATCTGTTTTCTGTTCAAACTCCTTCTCATCTATTTCTTTCCATCCTTCCTTCTATGGTTTTCATTCAAAAATATATTTATTGAGCATCTGTTTTGTGTTAGGCAATATTCTCAGTGGTGAGCATATATTCTTGTGGTAAAACAACATCATGCATTTCTCTTCCTTTCATTCTCACATGTATTTCACTCTATTTTCCTACTGAAATTCATAAATATACAAGCACATAGTTTTTTCTGTTTATTTAGGGAAACTGCTCCTGCATCACTCCTTTTAGTATTTCAACATAATAAGTTATTCTTCTGCCATTTTCTTCTGCAACATGAGTCACTATGGAAAAAACAACAGAAAATACTCTAATAATAATGTCTTTAAGAGTAACACATAACAATATCAACATTAAATGTAAATGGGCTAAATGCTCCAATTAAAAGACAAAGACTAGCAAATTGGATAAAGAGTTAAGACCCATCAGTGTGCTGTATTCAGGAGAGCCATCTCACATGCAGAGACACACAGAGTCTCAAAATAAAGGGATGGAAGAAGACCTACCAAGCAAATGGAAAACAAAAGAAAGCAGGGGTTGCAATCCTAGTCTCTGATAAAACAGATTTTAAACCAACAAAGATCAAAAGAGACAAAGAAGGCCATTACATAATGGTAAAGGGATCATTTCAACAAGAAGAGCTAACTATCCTAAATATATACGCACCCAATACAGGAGCACCCAGATTCATAAAGCAAGTCCTTGGAGATCTATAAAGAGACTTAGACTCCCACACAATAATAATGGGAGACTTTAACACCCCACTGTCAACATTAGACAGATCAATGAAACAGAAAGTTAAAAAGGATATCCAGGAAATGAACTCAGCTCTGCACCAAGTGAACCTAACAGACATCTACAGAACTCTCCACCCCAAATCAACAGAATACACAATCTTCTCAGCACTGCATCGCACTTATTCCAAAATTGACCACATAGTTGGAAGTAAAGCACTCCCCAGCAAATGTAAAAGAACAGAAATTATAACAAACTGTCTCTCAGACCACAGTGCAATCAAACATATCTGACAAAGGGCTAATATCCAGAATCTACAAAGAACTTAAACAAATTTACAAGAAAAAATGAAACAACCCCATCAAAAAGTGGGCAAAGCATATGAACAGACACTTCTCAAAGGAAGACATTTAAGCAGTCAACAGACTCATGAAAAAATGCTCATTATCACTGGCCATCAGAGAAATGCAAATCAAAATCACAATGAGATACCATCTCACACCAGTGAGAATGGCGATCATTAAAAAGTCAGGAAACAACAGGTGCTGGAGAGGATGTGGAGAAATAGGAACGCTTTTACAGTGTTGCTGGGACTGTAAACTAGTTCAACAACTGTAGAAGACAGTGTGGCGATTCCTCAAGGATCTAGAACTAGAAGTACCATTTGACCCAGCCATCCCATTCCTGGGCATATACCCAAAGGATTATAAATCATGCTGCTATAAAGACACATGCACACGTATGTTTACTGCATAAGCACTATTCACAATAGCAAAGACTTGGAACCAACCCAAATGTCCATCAATGATAGACTAAATTAAGAAAATGTGGCATATATACACCATGGAATACTATGCAGCGATAAAAAAGAATGAGTTCATGTACTTTGTAGGGACATGGATGCAGCTGGAAACCATCATTCTGAGCAAACTATCACAAGGACAGAAAACCAAGCACCGCATGTTCTCACTCATAGGTGGGAACTGAACAATGAGAACACTTGCCCACAGGATGGGGAACACACACTGGGGCCTGTTGTGGGGTGTGGGGAGCGGGGAGGGATAGCATTAGGAGATATACTTAATGTAAATGATGAGTTAACGAGTGCAGCACACCAACATGGCACATGTATACATATGTAACAAACCTGCACATTGTGCACATGTACCCTAGAACTTAAAGTATAATAAAAAAAGAGTAACTGTAGATGTGACTATTATTAATAATTTGTAAGCATGATCAGAACTTCATGTTATCCTATTATATATCTATTTAGTCAGTATAATCTGATTGCTCTGAGAGTTTCAATGAATGTCCTCAGTTTGGTATATAAAAGCATTTCTTTTCATGAAGAAGGGCTAATTTAGATTTCTTGTATTTGGAGAGTACCCTGTTGAACAGACAGGAGCCACCTGTGCTACTGTCTCCACAGTTGCACTGGTAGTCATGCTATACTGAAGTCTGTTTGGATTTGTTAGCTTATACATTTATTGTCTCATGCATGATACCTCCAATGATGTGAACTAGGAAGGTGAGTGTGATATCATATGCTTTCTTTTAAGTAGTTTATTTTTTGGTCTTTATAACTTTGTGCCATTAATGACTAAATTATACAGAAACATTGAGCATCATATGTATATTTTGTTCATGAGTGTGGTTATATGAGAACAGTGTACTATGGCAAGAAAAGAACATATGAACAGTCAATAATTAATGAAGGGAAGATTTCCAATTAGGTTGTATTATGGTAATTAATGTTATTATTGATATAATGATGTTCATTAACTGTAACTTGGTTTTATTTTTAGATAAATAGGGTTTAGACACTCATAGTTTCCTCAATAACATTTTTGACAATTGTATTTTCAACTTATGAGCATGCACTTGATTTTCCTTAAAGCCCCTTGGACCCCCAGGAATGGTTCCCCTTTATAAGCTACAGAGAAAACTGAATTTACCTGGTGAAGCACTACTGAAAATGTTAATTGGTTATTTAATATGTAGTAACAAAAACTATCCAACAGAACAGAGGAAAGAGTGAAATAAACAAAGGAATATTTTACTAAATATACACATAAAATACATGAGAAACAGAAATTCCCTTTGGCTACAAGAGTTAAGTGATAATCACTGAGGTCAGGACTTCCGTACATGAATTCTAATCCCACCAAGATTAAACAAAAACGTTAAGTACTGAGAGTTACCAATGGTTATCCTCTCCTTGTTCTACACACATTTTAAAATTGTACTTTTCTATCACTTTGAACTTAATCATGTTGATGTGACCTCCTCCAGCTAATAAAATGTGAGCAGAAATGAGACATTTCCAGACAAAAACTTTAAGAGCCAATATACAATTTGCAATATTCCCTTCCTACCATTTTAGTGATCAAGAAAATAGGCCAATATTTACTGAGAGCTTTCTGTGTTCTAGGTACCTTTCTAATCATTACACACATATCTACTGACTACTCAACTAGTTTTCATTAATCCTTTTGAGATAGGTACTATTATTAATTCATTGCACAGATGAAGAAATGGAAGCACAGAGTGGTTAAGTAATGTGCCCAAGATCATACAACTAGTTGGTGGCTGAATGTGTCCTCAGGCAGTCTGACTTCCTTGCTTATGCTGCACCGCTTCTCACTGTAAAGAAAGCAACCAGGAAAATGGACTATCTTAAGGATACTACATTGACAGCACCAGCATAGCCGTTTCCTGCCTCTCTACAACCAGTACTAATTACTCTGGATAAACAGTGATAACTATAAAATATGTAGAGTACTGTATGTGTAATGTCTATGTTTATTCATTAGTCAATGAATACTAATTGCACAAATCTATGAGCCAAGCCATAGACTAAATACGAGGCATGCACACTAGGTAAATATCAGCATAATTCTAGTCTTTATGCAGCTTTCAGTCTATTTCATAATAAAAACAAACTTATAGTTAAAATTTTTGACAAATTGAAGGAAAGAGGTGAGACAAAGTAATGAAAATGGGGGAACCCACTTACTGCACAGGTGAATGTATAAGTATCCATATGAGAATACACTAATGAAACATGATTACAAAATATGTTGAAAAGACACAGTCTATATTTACTGGCACTGTTCTCCACCATAAGAAAGGTCATCACTCTTTCATTTAACATGTCTTGTGTCCTGTTGGATGTATTCCCAGTGATAGATAGTACCGCAATGCTGTGTGTTTGTGCATGTATGTGTGCATACACACAAAATCTCTTACCTATAATATGTATCTATATACATACTAGCGGACTTCAAAAAGTTTGTGGGAAATGTGTATTATGAAAACATTATGCATGGATTTCAAATTTTTTGCACCAAAATAAACTTGTACTAACTTGCTACATGTCTGAACAGGATATAGTAAGGCACTAAGAAAGATAAGACATCAGTTTGAACAAAACCCCTCTCAGAGCAACATAAGTCCTGCTAAAACCGAACTAAGAACAAGTACCAAATTTATGGTAAAGTTTGGGTGGAAGAATGATAAAATCATTGATGGTTAAAAAAAAGTTCATGGAAACAATTAAAGAAAGCAGAAGCTTACAAATAAAAAACTTGTATTATCCCCTTCTTTTCACAAGTGTTGATGGATGACTTTTTAAAGAGACAAGCCAAATGTGGTGGCTCATGCCTGTAATCCCAGCACTTTGGGAGGTTGAGATGGGAGGATTGTTTGAGCCCAAGAGTTCAAGACCAGCCTGGATAACATGTTATGACCCTGTATCTACAAAAACTAAAAAAAAAAAAAAAATTAGCAGGGCATGGTGGCACATGCCTGTGGTCCCAGCTATTCAGGAGGTGAGGCAGGAGGATAGCTTGTACCCAGGAGGTCAAGGTTTACAATGAGCTGTGTTTGCACCACTGCACTCCAGCCTAGGCAACAAAGCACAACTCTGTCTCAAAAAAAAAAAGAAGAGACAAGATAATGTTGAAGATGAAGCTTGCAGAGGCACAGGCAAATCATCTACAACAATTTATGAAAAAAAATTAACCTTGCTTGTACCCTAATTGAAGAGGACCAATGATTAATAGCACACACAATAACCAATACTATAGAAATCTCAACTGGTTCAGCTTACACAATTCTAACTGAGAAATTAAAATTAAGCAAATTTTCCACTGGATGGGTGCCAAAATCAATGCACCCATATCAGCTGCATATGAGAGCAGAGCTTTCAACAGAAATTTTAAACAAGTAGGATAAAGACCTTGAAGTATTTCTTTGAACAACTGTAACAGGAGATAAAACTTACTATCCTAAAAACAGCACAATCAAAGCAATGGCTACCAAGAGGTGGAAGTGGTCCAGTCAAAGCAAAAGTGAACTGGTCAAGAGCAAAGGTCATGGTAACTGTTTTGTGGGCTGCTCAAGGCATTTTGCTTGCTGGCTTTCTGGAGAACCAAAGAATGATAGTATCTGCTTATTGTGAGAGTGTGTTGAGAAAGTCAGCTAAAGCTTTAGCAGAAAAATGCCCAGGAAAGCTTCATCAGAGAGTCCTCTGACATGACAATGTTCCTGCTCATACCCTCATCAAACAAGTGCAATTTTCAAAGAGTTTCTATGGGAAATCAGCAGGCATGCACCATGCAGTCTTGATTTGGCTCCCTGTAACTTCTTTTTGTTTCCTAATCTTAAAAAGTTTGTAAAGGGTACCCTTCTCTTCAGTTAATAATGTAAAAAAGACTATACTGACATGTTAAATTCCAAGACCCTCAGTTCTTTAGGGATGGATTAAATGGCTGGTATTACTTACAAAAGTGTCCTGAACTTGATGGCATTTATGTTGAGAGATAAAGTTTATATTTCTTTATTCCTATCTTTTAATTCCATTTTTCTGTGAAACTTTTGAAGTCCCCACTTACATCTGATATATATCTCAAGCCATTACTACTATTCTGATTCTTGCCTATGTATTACTGAGCACTTCTTTCAAGGTCTTCTTTCTCTGATACTCAGGGTTGTGTATTATTATATGGTTATTATATCAATTTACATTGCAAATTAATTGGTGAAGTTCCTGAAAAATGCATCCTTCCTGCCTTTAGGAAGTATACTTTCACATTCTGACACTGTAAAGTTATGGCTCAGACAGTCAAATCCTAGTTTTTAGTTCAATGTTTTAAAGCCAGGCTAATTTGTTCCTTCTCCGTGTGACTGCTAAACACGGAATGAAAGATAGGATTCTGTAATCAGAATTGTAAATACATCACTGAGCTGCATTTCAACTTTTTGTTTATATCCCCATTTATTTCCGTGCATATCAGTAGGATATAGTTATTATTAATGATGATTCTTGATAAATTCTCTGAAACATTTTGGATTCACACTAGAGGAAGACAATAAATGCCAGTATCAAATCGAACAGGATCCCCAATTAATAATAATGAAACTTTAGGCAAAAAAGCATGAATATAATTAAAGGTTAGATTGTATAAGCTATACTTAATAATTAGAAAAGTTTGTTATCAACCAAATCAAATAAAGACATGAAAAAAGACAGTGGGTAGGAAAGTAACATTTTGTCTAAAATTTTAATTCCAGTATGTGTTTCTTTTACTACTTTGTTAAGCTGCAGCCCTCTCTACACTTCCCCCTTTGTAGTTTCTGCTACCTTCTGCCTCCCTTTTCCCCTGTATTGCCCACTGCAGCAATAATATATTTTACTTCTCGGCATCACTTTTACTCCAAATTTACTTATTTATCAGAAAGAGAAAAAGGTAGAGCCATTTGGTTAAAGTAAGATAACTTACTATTAGTTACATAATATGCAAAAAAAAAAATCTAGGCGAAAAATACACTATACAAGTAAACACTCACAGTGAATATCATGTTAATGTTACACAGTAGTTTTTTTAACTTTTAAGTTCAGGGGTACGTGTGCGGGTTTGGTACACAGGTAAACTTGTGTCATTGAGGTTTGTTGTACGGATTATTTCATCATCCAGGTATTAAGCCTAGTACCCAGCAGTTATTTTTCCTGGTCCCCTCTGTCCCCCCACCCTCCACTCTCAGATAGGCCCCAGTGTGTGTTGTTTCCCTCTATGTGTCCATGTGTTCTCATCATTCAGCTTCCACTTACCAGTGAGAACATGTGGTGTTTCATTTTCTGTTCCTGTTAGTTTGCTAAGGATAATGGCCTCCAGCTCCATCAACATACCCGCAAAGGACAGGATCTTATTCTTTTTTATGGAAGCATTGTATTCCATGGTGTATACGTACCACATTTTCTTTATCCAGCCTATCACTGATGGGTATTTAGGTTGATTCCATATCTTTCCTATTGTGAATAGTGCTGCAATGAACATACACATGCATGTCTTTATAACAGAATGATTTATATTCCTTTGGGTATATACCCAGTAATGGGATTGCTGGATCTAATGGTATTTCTGCCTTCGGGTTTTTCAGGAATTGCCACACTGTCTTCCACACTGGTCGAACTGACTGACACTCCCACGAACAGTGCACAAGTGTTCCCTTTCCTCTACTACCTCAACAGCATCTGTTGTTTTTGACTTTTGAATAATAGCCATATTCTGACTGGTGTGAGATGGTGTCTCATTGTGGTATTCATTTGCATTTCTCCTATGATCAGTGATGTTGAACTTTTTTTCATATGATTGTTGGACACATATATGTCTTCTTTTGAAAAGTGTTCATGCTCTTTGCCCACTTTTTAATTGGGTTGTTTTTTGCTTGTAAATTTAAGTTCCTAAAAGATACTGGATGAGACCTTTGTCAGATGCATAGTTTGCAAAAATTTTCTTCCATTCTGTAAATTGTCTGTTTAGTCTATTGACAGTTTCTTCTGCTCTGCAGAAGCTCTTTAAAAAGATCCCATTAGTCAATTTTTGCTTTTGTTGGAATTACTTTGGTGTCTTCATCATGAAATCTTTGTCCACACCTATGTCCTGAACTGTATTGCCTAGCCTGTCTTCCAGGGTTTTAATAGTTTTGGGTTTTACATTTAAGTCTTTAATCCATCTTGAGTTTATTTTTGTATATGGTATAAGGAAGGGGTCCAGTTTCAACCTTCTGCATATGGCTAGCCACTTATCGCAGCACCAAATTTATTGAATAAGAAATCCTTTCTCCATTGCTTCCTTTTGTCAGGTTGGTCAAAGATCAAATAGTTGTAGGTATCTGGTCTTATTTCTGGGTTCTGTATTCTGTTCCATTGGTCTACGTGTGTTTTTGTATCCACCATACTGTTTTGGTTACTGTAGCCCTGTAGTATATTTTGAAGTTGGGTAGTGTGATGCCTCCAGCTTTATTCTTTTTGCTTATGATTGCATTGGCTATTTGGGCTTTTTTTGGTCCTATATGAATTTTAAAATAGTTTTTTCTAGTTCTGTGAAAAATCTCAATGGTAGGTTAATAGGAATAGCATTAAAACTATAAATTGTTTTGGTCAATATGGCCATTTTAATGATATCCATTCTTCCTATCCATGAGCATGGAATGTTTTTCCAATTATTTGCGTCATCTCTGATTTCTTTGAGCAGTGGTTTGTAGGTCTCCTCATAGAGATCTTTCACCTCCCTAGTTAGCTGTATTCCTAGGTACTTGATTCTTTTTGTGGCAACTGTGAATGGGAGTTCATTCCTGATTTGGCTCTCCGGCTTGACTGTTGATGATGTACAGCAATGCTAGTGATTTCAATGTTATGCAGTAATTTTTAAAGGGTGAAGTGTATTTATACCAGAAACGTTAAAGTGGATGGATACGTCTTTTTGATAAACGGCAGAGCAAATCATTCAAGAGGAAATCTTCATTCTGTCCTTAAAATAATCATATCAGAGGCTTATAGCCTTTTTTTTGGAACGATGCAGAAAGGTCTTCTAAGAGTATAAGATGTCATTATATTTGATTCTTTAATCTGGGTTTTATTTTATTTTGCTTTCTTCAGGAAAAGCAGTATTTTAAGAACAAAAAATACTTAGCTGTTGCTTTTTGTCTCTTGGTTATCACTCCCTATAAGCCTAGTTTTCTGGTGTCTGAAGGAATAAAGTAGTTTTATAGTCTTTAAGGGATAATTTCAATGTGATAACCACAAATAGAAAAAAATAGGCTGGGTACAGGGGCTCATGCTTGTAATCCCAGCACTGTGGGAGGCTGAGGCAGGTGGACTGCTGGAGGTCAGGAGTTTGAGACCAGTCTGGCCAACATGGTGAAACCCTGTCTCTATTGAAAAAACACAAAAATTAAACAGGTGTCGTGGTGGGTGCCTGTAATCCCAGCCACTTGGGAGGCTGAGGCAGGAGAACTGCTTGAACCTGGGAGGCAGAGGGTGCAGTGAGCTGAGATTACACCACTGCACTCCAGCCTCGGCAACAGAGTGAGACCCTGTGTCAAAAAAACAAACAAACAAAACCCCATAGACATCTGGTCAGGTTCTGTATGCAACTGTAAGACATAAAAGCAGGCATTTTAAGTGTGTCGTCCAGGAAACTGAGCTCAACTCTCACAAAATATTTATTCACCATGTTGATAAAATCTGAATTTCAGCTAAAGGAGGAGGAATAAAATTAACAATTGAGTGTTCAGACAGAGCAGTAGAGTTGTGGTTCTTGAGCTTTCCTTAATCTATGACTAAGAGGAAGAGCCACCCCACTAGAGCACTACCAACTGATTTCTTGTGGTGGTTAAAGTTCTTAAAGGTCACCAGGTATGATCCTACAGAAAAGATCTGACAGAAACTTGGGTGGGATTGGAGACCATTATTCTAAGTGAAGTAACTCAGGAATGGAAAAGCAAACATCATATGTTCTCACTCATAAGTGAAATTGGGTACAGTGTACACTGCTCAGGTGATGGATGCACCAAAATCTCGGAAATCACCACTAAGAACTTATTCATGTAACCAAACACCACCTGTTCCCCCAAAACCTATTGAAATAAATTAAAAAAAAAAAAAGATTTGGCTGAGGTGAATGGAAGGTTTTAAAGGTGAAACATTTGAGGAAAAATTTAGTACAATGAGTATATTTTTTCACTTTAACATGAAGGAAAAAAGTGGTTCCAAATATTAAACAAGAAGGCAGGGCTGGAGAGTAAAAAAGAGAAATAATTTGTTTTTAGCTTTATTCAGTAAGCTCTCTATTACCACAAATGTGAAATTGCATTTTCACTCTTTGCATCTTTAACAAGCTCTTCTTCTGACTCAGCTTTTTCTTTTTCTTTTTCTTTTTTTTTTTTTTTCTGGGGATGGCGGGGGCAGGAATAGCATACAGACCTTTTTAGAGCTCATATACACTCTTTTTCTTTTCTGCCGGTAGAGCTAGACTCTCAGTTTACAGCAATCTTACGGCCAAGATAATTACTTTAATCTTAATTAACAAAATTATAAAATTACTTGTGAAATATCTAATTCCATTGAGCAATTACCACACTTGGAAGAAAGTAGGCATTCTTTCATCTTAGTAATTACTGCTATATTGAATTGAATAGGCTTACATGTTCTTAGAAATTGTAATTAAAAATTCTTCCCCATAAGACTTCAAAATTTGATTACTGTTAGAAATCCCACAGAAAAGGACTTACTTTGAGATGAATATCCTTAAATGTGAAATTGTACAATTGTCAATTATTTTTGAAACTACGTCTATCACTGCAAAATCAGTTTTTAAAATCTCATAAAATATTTTATATTAAAGATGTCTTATTAGCTATGTCACATTTATAAGCCTGGTATTAAAATTGTTAAGTTCATGATTTTTACTACAGAAATTATCTAAACCTCAGGTCTTTCATTCACAAAACAGGGAAAAATAAAATCGATTCTGTAAAACTGATAGAAGGAATATATGTAAAGTGTTTAGCTCAGTGCCTGGCACATATAAGTAAGCAGCAGTAGCAGCAGCAGCAGCAGCATGAGACAGTCTACTAAGATATGGGTTTAAATCCCAGCCCTGCCACCTGCTAGGTAAATGACAACTTCTCTGAGTATTCATTTCTCATTCATATGGATGCAATAGTTCTTATAATGCTCTTTTCCTAGTGCTTGCCATGAGTCCACCAACAAATAGTAATTACATCAACTGTCACACAGACTAAAGTGCATGTATTTTTCCATTTCTATTTCTACAATATGTTTCCAAAAAATCCAGATTTGTTTCTTTTCAAACATAACAATTTTTAATGCAACATTTACCGAAGTGATAGAAATACTGAAGTAAATTTCCTATCCTGCTTCTCAGGGTCCACAGAGTGCCCTCTTTCCAGCATCATCTCTCCTACTGCATTATTCAGAATCTTTACTCCCTTCTGACGGTTTCCTCCAGTCTTTTGTTGTTCATTCCTAGTTCTATGCTCTTCCTCTCATTTAAATTTTAATGCTTATCGAATTGGCAATTAATTGTGTATTCTTCTTTGCTATGTTTCTAATATTTATTTTGTATCACATGCCATTTCTTTCTCTAAAATACTGTTGCTTGTAAATTTGGCAATTAATCATTGTACTGTTCTTTTTTTGGATCTCAACTGTTCATTTAATGCCTCATGCATTTATACCTTGACACTCTTACTAGATTGTAAGCAACAAGAGATCAGGATATTCGTCTCATGCAGCTGTGTAACCCTATAGTACTTATAACAGTGTTTGTAAATAATAGGCAGCTATTATTATTTGTTATTAATCATATAAACATTAATAAATAACTATTTCAAATAAAATATTTAAATACAATTTAAGTAATTTTATTCTAAATAATTTTTTTATTTATTAATATTTGTTAATGTGATTGCTCTCTCACAGTTTTTTCATATAATAAAAGTAGTCATAAATTTTAAAACAAACTATGACAGAGACTAGTCTTCAAAGGCAGAGGAAAGCTACTAAGTATCAAACATGCTTATGGATTTTAACAAAATCATGTATGTCCTATTTTGCTTCTCCACCAAGTGAGGTGGAAGTAGTTATGAAACTACTGATAATGGAACTAAAAGTATCACTTTTTGAGAAGCTTATCATTCTTTAATAGGAGGGAATTATTTGCCAGTAACACTATTAGCCCTAAAAGGAAAATACAACATAGTAAATTAAGAACATGGTGACAATTTAGTCTGCCTTTGTGAAGTTTGCTTTAGGCTATGTAATCATCTCAGTAATTAAATGCAATCTGGCCTATTTGTATTTGATTTTTTCTCATATTTATGAGGCATGCCAAAGAAAAATGTTTCCATCCCACCAAAAAGTTATCAAACACATCTGCTTTTAAGCTAATTAAAAAGTGTACTTGTTTTACAATTAACTTCCTATTTACAAAAGCTCTTAACTTGGCTAAAGTTTTCAATTTTGTGTCCATTCAGAAAACAATCAAACTCTCCACGCTCTGTACTTCAGTTTTTTTTCCTATAAATGTCAGTCCTAAAAAATATAAGCCATTTTCAAAGTAATTTTCTCTCCCTGACTTATATTTGCCACATTAAGACTATTATAATAATAAAAGAACAAGAGCCGCTATTTCAGTATCCATAGAGTAATCTTTTGTTATATTTTTTCTTCCAAATTCTCACTAATGTGGAAAAGTATTTTTAAAAATGGCATTCACAGTAGAGAAATGATTTTGTACTTATTTAAAAACTGATATTTAAAGATAACATTTAATTTTGAACTCATTTTTACTATTCAGGTATAAAATGTTTTTCTAAAGATCAGCATAACAGATGTGTTTATATAATTTAAACATATTTAAGTATTTACTTCAAGATTTATATCTATTATTGCAATTATATTTAAATTAAATTTTATATTAAAATGTCTGAAATATTTTCTTGTTCACCTTTTGAAGTGGTTTTAAACTATTTCCCCAATTTAGATAATTATCAGAATTTTGCTTATTTTGACTCAATATCCAAAATTTAAATAGTTCATGTAAAATTAATAATGATAACATGTTAATACAAACCCAAGATTTTGTACACAGGTTACACAACCTATAATTACAGATGGACAGCTGCACTCTAATCAATTTCGTTATTTCCTCTTTCACATAAAGGAGGCTTATGTTTTTAAAACAATGGCATATAACGTGACTAGAAAACTCAGCACACACTTCACAACTCACTAATCCATAACCCATTGATTTGACCTTTAATGGAAGTTTTTTCCTAATTCTAAATACAAATAATGAGCATAAAATGATGTACATTTAGCTGATAATAAACGACCTCTGCCTTCCCTAAAAGTACATTCTTTTCAAAGCAACAGACAGATCTTATTGATTCTGGACTATTTAAAGATGGCAATGACCCTCTGTAAAACAGCTAGAAGATTTTCTCTTACAGATGTCTTAAGATAGAGCAATAGAGGGTATAACAAATGCTTTAGAATACATTTAGGAAGATGTGATTAACTCACTTTAGGGATTCTGGTGAAGTTTTCCACAATAGTGGAAATCTGAAGTAAACAAAACTGTTTACTGTTTTGGTACTCAACATTTCCTAAATTCATTTGACCACACACTATTTTATTTAAGTAACACTTATTGACAGCCCTTTGATTATACTTTGGAATGTGTTGTCAGGGAGATGGTGATTCTTCACTTAAAAATATCATTTACTATGAGTCAGGGTCTGTTAAGCGTATTAGAACAGTCATGCCACCTCCTACTGCTCATGAAGGCAGAGGTCTTTTCTGTCTTACCATTGCTCTCTTCCCGTTGCTCAGAAATAGTGCTTGTTACAGTGTTTTTGAGTGACTACCATGCTCTAGCAACTGTGCTAGGAGTTAATACAGTAAAGATTAGTAAGGAGTATTTTCTACTTAAAAGCTTACAGTAGTGTGGAGAGGAGAACAAATAGATAAATAATTACAATGTAATGTAATCAATGTTTGAATAAAGTGCTTTGAGGGCACATGTGAAGGAATGATGAATTCCGCTGGGGCAAAAAGAGATAGATGATGTTAGAAATGAGCCTTTAATGATAAAAAGGGATGTGCCACGTGGACGAGGAAAGCACGGCTACTTACCTCGGAGTACAGCCACACTGAAAAAGAATGAGCCTAAAAACCATCAACTCCCATAAAAACAATGGTTTCTCAGTGATTTTCTCCTAACATAGGAGTGCTCCACAAATGGATAAATGAATTTTGGTTGAGACTGTGATTGCCTTGGTCATCCCATAGTCTGAATCCCATTCCAACATTTCCAGAGAACATTCCAGATTATAAATTCCAGACTACAAATGGAATAACACAGAAAAATTTATTGTGGATTGAGGCAGTAAGGGGAGGGAGGGTTGAATCAGATTTTATAGAGGTCCCAGGCCTGCTTAAAGTATTTTTCTATCATCTTGGATAATGTGAGCTCTAAGATTCTTTCCCCTACTTTTTCTCTCAAGGTTGTGGTATAATCCTAAAAATATGTATTTAATTTTTCTTGCTCTGAGAAAAAGTAGGGCATATTAGATGTCTCTTTTCTTTTTTGCGATTCTCAATAAGATAATTTTTCTGAGTAACAAATATGAGCCAGGTACTACATTATATCCCTTAAACATATAAACATATAATTCTTACAATAGTTCTGTGATATATGTTTTATTTTTTTTATTTTTTTAAATTAATTTATTATTATTATTATACTTTAAGTTCTAGGGTACATGTGCATAACGTGCAGGTTTGTTACATATGTATACTTGTG
>NW_012109986.1:1280937-1363100 GCF_000951045.1 Mandrillus leucophaeus | reverse complement strand
GAGGCTCAAGAAATCATATACCAAGCCCAGCGGGCAAATTCAGCATAGCCACATCTTGTTTTATTGCTCTTTACTTTAGTGTACTCACAGATACTTTTTTTTTTTTTAACAAATTGAACAGAGTTGTGGCAACCCTGCATCTAGCAAATCTATCCATGACATAGTCCCAACGGCATATGCTCACTGTGTCTCCGTCACATTTTACTAATTCTTGTGATATTGCAAACGTTTTCATTCTTATTGCATGTTATGATTATTTGTCAGCCGTCACCTTTGATGTTACTATGATAACTGTCTTGGGGTGCCACAAACTGCACCCATATAAGTTGGTAAATTTAATCAATAAATGTTGTGCTTTCTGACCGCTACACCAACTGGTGGTTCCCCTGTCCCTCTCCCTCCCTTTGGGCTTCCCTATTCTCTGAGACACAACAATACTGATATTAGGCCAATGAAAAACCCTAGAATGGCCTTCAACTGTTCAAGAGAAAGAAGAGGCTCACGTCTCTGACTTTAAATCAAAAGGTAGAAATGATTAAGCTTAGTGAGGAAGACATGTTGAAAGCTGAAATAGGCCAAAAGCGAGGTCTCTTCCTCCAAATGGTTAGCCAAGTTGTGAATGCAAAGAAAAAGTTCTTGAAGGAAATTAAAAGTGCTTCTCCAGTGAACACATGAATGATACGAAAGCTTACATGGTTTGGCTTTGAGGTTCCACTGAAATCTCATCTCCAATTGCAATCCCCCATGTGTCGAGGGAGGGACCTGTAACGACTGGATCATGGGGGCAGTTTCCCCCATGATGTTCTCCTGATAGCGAGTGAGTTCTCATGAAATCTCATGGTTTTATAAGTGTTTGGAAGTTCCTCCTTCATTTCTCTCTCTCCTGTTGCCTTGTGAGGAAGGTGCCTGCTTCCCCTTCCACCATGATTTTAAGTTTCCTCAGGCCTCCCCAGCCATGCAAACTGTGAGTCAATTAAACCTCTTTTGTTTAATAAATTACCCAGTCTCTGGCAGTATCTTTACAGCAGTGTGAAAACACTAATACAAAAGCAAAATAGCCTTATTGCTGATATGGAAAAAGTTTGAGTGGCCTGGATAGATCACAACAGCCACAACATTTCCTTAAGCGAAAGCCTAATCCAGAGCAAAGCCCTATCTCTTCAATTCCATGAAGGCTAGAAGAAGAGTTTGAAGCTAGAAGAGGTTGTTTCATGAGGTTTAAAGAAAGAAGTCAGATCTCCGTACTGTAAAAGTGCAAGATGAAGCAAAGCAGCAAGAACTGATGTAGAAGCTGCAGCAAGGTATATAGATGATCTAGCTAAGAACATTGATGAAGGTGGCTACACTAAGCAACAGACTTTCAGTGTAGAAGAAACAGCCTTACATAGGAAGAAAATGTCACCTAGGACTTTCATTGCTAGAGAAATGTCAATGCTTGGATTTAAAGCTTCACAGGGTATACTAACTCTCTTATTAGGGGCCAATGCAGCTGATGACTTGAAGTTGAAGCCAAAGCTCACTGACCATTCAAAAAATTCTAGGGCCCTTAAGTGTTATCCTAAATCTAGTCTGCCTGTGCTCTAAAAATGGGACAATCAAGCCTAGTGACAGCATATTTGTTTACAGCATGGTTTGTTGAATATTTTAAGCCTACTATTGAGACCTACTACTCAGAAAAAAAGGTTTTTAAAATATTACTGCCCATTTACAAGGCACTTGGTCACTGAGGGGCTTTGGTTGGAGATGTACAAGATGAATATCGTCTTCATGCCTGTGAACACAACAGCCATTCTGTAGCCCACACATCAAGGAGTTATTTCAACTTTCAATTTTGTTATTTAAGAAACACATTTTGTAATGCTATAGCTAGTGATTTCTCTGATGGATCTGGGCAAAATAAATCAAAAACCTTTTGGAAAGGATTCAACATTCCCAATGCCATTAAGAACATTTGTGATTTATGGAAGGATGTCAAAATATCAACATGAACAGGAGTTTAGAAGAAGTTGATTTCAACCTTCATGGATGACTTTCAGGAGTTAAAGATTTCAGTGGAGGAAATCACTGCAGATATGGTGGAAATCTCATAATGAAACTTTTGAGGATGAAGAGTTGCTTCTTATGAACAAAGAAAATGGTTTCTTGACATGGAATTTCCTCCTGGTGAAGATGATGTGAACATTATTAAAATGACAACAAAGCATTCAGAATATTCCATAAACTTAATTGATAAAGCTGCTGCAGGGTTTGAGAGGATTGACTCCAATTTTGAAAGAAGTTCTATGGGAAAATGCTATCAAACAGCATCACATACTGCTGAGAAATCTTTTGTGAAGGGAAGAGTCAATTGATGTGGCAAAACTTCATTGTTTTCTTGTTTTAAGAAAGTGCTACAGCCACTCCAACCTTCAGCAGCCACCAACATCAAGGTAAGACCCTTCATCAGCAAAAAGATTCTAACTTGCTGAAGTTTCACATGACCATTAACATTTTAGCAATAAAGTAGTTTTAAATTAAGGTGTGTTCATTTCTTCAACATAATGCTATTGCACACTTAACAGACTTCTGTATAGTGTAAACTGGGAAACCAAAACATTCATGTGACTTGCTTTATTGTGATGTTCCCTGTATTGTAGAGGTCTGGAACTGAACCCACAGTATCTCTGATGCATATATGTATTCAAGAAAAATATACCTATTTAATGACTATTCTATAACAGGCACAATTTCTAGGAGCTGAGGATACAGCACTGATCAAGAGTAAAAAAGTCTCTGCCCTCATGGAGTTTACATTCTCCTGTAGTTAAGCAGAGTATGTAAAGAAAATATTCGTGGATAATGGTAAATATTATGAATAAAATAAAGCTTAGTCATAAGAGAGAGATGGACTAGAAATATTATAGACAGTATGGTTGGGGAAAGCCTCTGTGAGAAGTTGACACATGAGCTGACAGCTCAATGATGAAAAGGATCCAGCCACCCAAAGATTAAAGGTAAAAGCACTGACAGTGGAGAGAGCCTGCAAGGAGGGCATTAAGTTGGATATAAGCCTGGTGTGTTTAACAGAAAGGATGTTAGCATGGCTTAAGCCTAGCGAATAAGGGGATCAAATGTGTTCTGAAAGTTAGGCAGGGGCAAATTCATTTGGGGTCTTGAAGGAGTCTTTGAAGGTTTTAAGGAAGGGGTAGTAATAAGATTAAATTTATACTTTATCTTACTTTGGCTTCGGTGTGAGGAAAAAAATTGTAGCGTTAAAGTGGAAGCTGAAAGACAGGTTAGGAAGATAGTGTAGAAGTCCAGGATGAAGACACTGGTAGTGCATAGCATTGAAAACGAAGAGATGAGGTCAGAAATGGAATATCTTTCATTGATAGAGCCAACAGGACCATCTGATAGAATACACGGGCACAGAGAAAGTTATTGGAGGAGTGGTGAAGGACAGGAATGAATGAAAAATTACTCCTAGTTGGAGTTCTACTTCTAGTTTGGAGGAGTAAACGCCTCATAAATTGAATCTCCTACAGATAGCAATCATAAAATCTGAACAAAATAGAGGTTACAACAATGTGAATGTTCTGGGAGTAAACAAAAATAGACTCATTTTGGAAGTGACCAAAATTTGGAGGAATTGGTGAGTTACCCATTTTTGAGCATTTGGATTGAGTACAACTGAAGTCCCTCGCAATGGTGCAAGGTGACTAAGACCCTGTCTGATAAGCTACAAATGAATCTATATGGTTTCAAGGTTTCTATGTTTTACATAAAGTGGTACACTATTAACTCTATGTAAACTGAAATTTAAGGATGTATAAAATAATCCCTATATAACCACTAAAAATATGCTGCAAAAATACATAGCAAAAATCTAATATATAAATTAAAATGAAATTCTAAAAAAATTCAAAAAATTCAAAAAAAAAAAAAAGAATGAAAGGGAGAATAGAGCACAAACCAGAAATAAACGGAGTAGACACACAGAAACAAATAAATATTAAAATTTTAGAGCTGAATCCAATCACATCAATAATTATAATCAACACCAATAAACTAAACCTTCTAATTGGAAGGCAGAGATCAAAATAGATTAAAAAGCAATACCCACTAGGGTGCAGTGGCATGTACCTATAACCCCAGCTACTTGAGAGGCTGAGGCAGGAGGTTTGTCTGAGCCCAGGAGTCTGAGGCCAGACTGGGCAACATAGCAGGGCCCTGTCTCCAAAAAAAAAAAAAAAAAAAAAAGCAATACTCAACTATATGCTGTGTGTTCACAAAATGCACTAAAAATATAGACACAGATGAGTGGAAAATAAATGAATAGAAAAGCATACAAATAATAAGCAGAAGATGCCAGAGTAGCTATATATGTCAGGCAAAGTTTGCTTTAAAATAAGTACCATTACCAGAAATAAGGAGGGATATTTAATAACGAGAAAGAGTTTATTGAAGAAACATAATATTCACAGATGTGTACTTAGTCAGTCACAGAGCCTAAATATATGATGCAAAATTGACAGAATCATAGGAATAAATAATCTCACAATCATATTAGAATATTTTAACATCTCTCTTTCAATAGGTAGAATACGAGTAGACAAACATATTAGTAAAGAAACAGTTTGAAACACACTATCAACCATGTTGACCTAATTTAAATTTATAGAACACTATGCTCAATGAGTGAAAAATGTACGTTATTTTCCAGTGAACATGGTATGTGTATTAGTCCATTCTTGCACTACTATAAAGAAATACCTGAGACTGGGTAATTTATGAAGAAAAGAGGGTTAAGTGGTTCACAGTTCTGCAGGCTATATAGGAAATATAGCAGCTTCTCCTTCTGGGGAGGCCTCAGGAAACTTACAATCATGGCAGACAGTGAAGGGGAAGCAGACATGTCTTACATAAATGGAGCAGAAGGAAGAGAGAGAGGGGGGAGGTGCTATACACTTTTAAACAACCAGATCTCATTAGAACTCTATCAGAGGAATAGCACCAAATGGGGAAATCCACCCCCATGATCCAATTACCTCCCACTGAGCCCAACCTCCAACACAGGGGATTATAATTCAACATTAGATTTGGGCAGGGACACAGATCCAAATCATATCAGTATGTTTGACAAGATATGCCACATATACTGTGTCCTAAAACAATCTTCAAATTTAAAAGAATTGAAATTATACAGAGTATGTTCTCTGACTACAATGGAGTTGAAGTATAAATCAATAACAAGATCTCTATGAACACTCCAAATATCAGAAAATTAAACAACATACTTCTAAATAATACATAGGTTACAAAAGAAAAGTAAAAGTAGGAAGAAATTTAAAAGTATCATTTGAAACTCAATGATAATAGAAGTAAAACAGATAAATATTGTGGGATGCAGTTAAGGCAATGTGTAGAAGGAAACTTACAGAATTACATATTTATATTTTGTAAAAAGTAGAAAGATATAAAACCAATGACCTAAGCTTGTACCTCAAAAAATGAGAAAAAACAGTAAGCCTCATGTAAGTAGAAAAAGAAAATAATAACGATAAGAGAAGAAATCGCAAGGAATTATCCGGTAGAGAATTTGCTAATTTAGCTGGTTCCATGTCTAGCATGGTTTTGGAAATTTCTCAGGAAGGGAGTTCATGTTCTGTGTTTGTATATATGTACATGTTATGTGGAGGAGATACCAAGATCTAGAATGAATGAAATGTCTCATTTTCTTTCCAGCGAGTTTGCTCATGTGGCAAGAAAAATACCTTTAATTATTTGAATTTGTTGGTAAATCGAAATTAAACCACTTTTTATTTGATTTGGAAAATCTTTACAACAACTTAAAAAATGCTTTTAGACATTACAACTTTACTGTAACACGTAAGTTTTCATCAAGGATCACATATATCGTTGAAGCTCTACTCTAGTACCAAAAAGAAGGGAGGAAAAAAGGCAGGAAGGAGAAGTAAGGGAGTGAGGGAAAAAGGAGAGAATTACAAAACGCACTTTCCCTTATGTTTTGAAAACACAATCCTTTCCTTCTAGGTAAAGAAATACATAAACATCTGTTCCCAGAAGTAAGCCTTTCAGACCTGTACAGTGTTCAGCTGAAGTGCGTGGTGGAGATAGGCCCATCCATCAATGATTGGGAGCAAGAGAGAAAACAACAAGCTAAGACATTTTCTGGATTCAATTAATCCCATATTTGCCTACAAAAAGAAGTACGGATAAGCTAAATAAAGTCTCTGCTTTTCTGGAAGGGAAGGATATGCTATTTTCCCCCATTTAATACATCTGTGTCTATACGATGATATAAAATAGTTAAAATAGGAAGGTGAGCCTTAGTCATCTTGGTATGCTGCATATTATTAAAGAATACCTAGAATGGGCTGTTAGTCTCCAGCAGAAAGCTTCTGGTAGCAAAAGTAGTAGTTGTACTGTTTAATACATATCCCCAGGGAAAATAAGCCAATTAGAGAATAACTTCTCAAATGAGGTACATAACTTAAGCCTACGTTTGCTCTGTCTAATCAAATACAAATTTAAATGGAAGGGAGACAGCATTTAAAGACAGACGATGTATTCCATACTTCTTTCCTTTAACTTGGACAACCATACACTAAAATTGTATTGCCAATTGTCTTAGTGTTTTAGCTACTTCATAGTTGTAAATTAGGATAACATTGGTATCATTTACATATAGAAATTTCAAATAGGAAAAAGGATGTTTTAGTAGTACTTGAATTTTTCATAAATGTTTGAAACTGAAAAACAAAAGGGACTCTAAATTTAAATCTCAATAAAATAATCAGAAAATTTTCCGAAATAAATGTTTCAAATGATGTTTTGGATTCCAATTTTCACCAAATAAAATACTTTAAAGGAAAAAGCATACCAAAGGATATTAATTTAAATGTTTGGCAATGAAAGCTAAGTTATCATTTTCTTTTTATTCTATGCCATATAATTATCCTAATTTTTGGCGTATTGCACTTCTTATAATTTATCTCAGCTGGGATGAGAGCAAAACTCTAGTGGATGCTCTGCAATTTTACATTTAGTTGTCTACCAGGAGCATTTTAAAAATCATTTTTTAAAATGTGCTAAAATGTGTTTTGAGAGGCAGCTTCCACTACTGCTCTAAGTTAACTGTTTAAAGTGTTGTACAGGGAAAAATAATCTATTCCAATTGCTATCTTTCACTTTAGGGTAACTGGACAAATTATATTGATTAAATACAATTTAAAACCAGTCAGTCATATTGGCAGGGTTAGTCTAGAGAGGTTGTAAAAAAGCAGCTTCTCAGAAAGAATGTAGCTCATAATTACTGAATAGGACTCTGAAAGTGCTAGCTCTGGATAACCAACAAATACAACTATAACAGGAAATAATTTCCAATGGAATGTTCAACTGTGACCTGGGAGGTCATTAATAACCACGATATGTCCTACTTGGACCTTCTTTTTGAATACTGCTAACTCAGTTGAGTTTTTAACTTCTGTACCTCAAAACATCTTTGGTCTAGACTTGATACCATTCTTATTTTGAAATTATCTAGGGCAAAAAAAGTCCCATTTATTCAAAGACCTGACTTCAATTTTTCCTTTCTAATTGCTTCAGGTCTCACGGCAGCTTTGATCTGCCATTTGTACTGTTAGCATGGTTCTTATGCACAACCCTTGGGATTGAGTATGTTTTGCAAATCATAATTTTTCTCATGTTAGAAGATTAGTATGGTGCAGCTACTTTGTATTATATATCATTCCTAGTAGCATTTAGAGTACTACTCCATAATCAAATAAATTAATATTTCTGCAAAAATAAATGTATAAATATTGACTCTAAGTGGGATAAAGGCAAAACACACACACACACACACACACACACACACACACACATATTGGCTCAAGTTAGGTTTTACCACCAAATGTTTCCTATAGGCATATTAAAAAATTTACATACTTCAGGGCTAAAGGGATTGGAGATCTGTAACAAAAGTAAAACTCTTACCCGTTTTTGGTCCAAGTGCTTGAATAAATGCCACAATTCCTTATTTAATTTTCAATAATAATTCTCAGTTGCCTTATTACAGTACTAGCAAGTAAACATAAATATTTTCTTTTGCTTTCATTTTTATAAATGATTAAAGCATGATCTTATCAGTCTCTGTGAATTCTTCTAAATAAAATTAATAAAAACATTGCATACAAAATACAAATATGGTATTTGTAGAAAAGTTTATTTTTATTCATTTATAATAGAAAATCTAAGAGAAACAGTGTGCTTGTGATACCTTCTACCAAGCAGACTGCTATTGTTCTTACGTTTCCCCTATATATAAATTTACCTCCACTATTGACCAAACTCATATTAATGAAAGTAGCATTACATGTGTGGTATTGCTCACAACTGAGATAGAAACAAAAACTCAATTCAGTTGTACAGAAAACTAATTTTCAAAATTAGCATATATATTTGAAGAAAATTTTGTAAGAAATAACTTTCTGATGACTTGGTATGACAATCAATGCCAGAGACAGTTTTCAATTAATATATGTAAATTTCCTTATTTCACTTCTTTAATATTTTAAGTGTAGTGCTCATAAGAATCGAGTGACTAGAAATTACCCTTCTGAATTACTTTTACGTTCCATGTTTCCAATATTCTTATTTATTTATATACACATACTTCATGCATCTACAATGATTATTTACCTACAAACACCCATGTAAATATTAACATACATGTATAATATTCTTTTAAGCAAAGCTTAAGTATGGAACTAAATAGCAAAGCAAGGTAAACTTGTAGAATGTACAACAAATTTGTAAATCTTTAACCATCTTCATTTTTCAGTCTTTCTGAATTATGTCTCTCTCTTTTAGATAACTTCCTTTATACCTATAATAACAGTCTCATAACTACAAATTCCAATTCTTCTATATGTACAACATGAAACTCAAGTAATGAAGGAAAGAAGACTAGGTATACTCTTACAGTGAGTTATTATCTCTAATAACCTTTGAGCTATATGGCCTTCTTCTTATTCTTCTTTTTTTTTTTTTTTTTTTGAGACCAAGTCTGGCTATGTCACCTAAGCTGGAGTGCAGTGGCATGGTCTCAACTCACTGCAACCTCTGCCTCCTGGGTTCAAGTGATTCTCCTGCTTCAGCATCCCGAGTAGCAGGGATCACAGGCACGTACCATCAAGCCCAGCGAATTTTTGTATTTTTAGTAGAGACGGGGTTTCACCATGTTGGCCAGGCTGGTCTTGAACTTTTGACCTCAAGTGATCTGCCCGTCTTGGCCTCCCAAAGTGCTGGGATTACAGGTGTGAACCACCACACCCAGACTGCAAGGCCTTCTTACGGCATACGACAAGCGATTTAAGAATTTCCAGGTAAGTATGAAGAAATAAAACCATTACTACTCTTCAATCTGGCATTTTTGTATAGCAGCGATATTAAGAAAATAACAGCACATACATTGTTAACATAAAATGTAAAAAAAGGAGATAATAAAATTTGAAATTCTTCAAAGAAATATAAAATCTAGGACTTAAAAAGTGGTGCTTCCTTTATTACTTTGATAAAAACAAAATTTTCCAAAAAATATTCTTGAAGATCTATTATGCTCAAGATACCTATTAGTGCAAGGTACTTACTAGTTGACTTTTGTTTTCAGAAAGTGTATAATCTCTAAAATAGCTTTGGTTTAGCATTATTTAAGTTTCCCCATTCCGGTCTCCCACTTCACAAGAATCTGTTCAGATGAACTTGAGACTTCTATCTAGCCCTGATACCTCTGACAGATAACATTTAGTGCCTTTTCTCCGCAGGCATCGATTCTCTAATTGTTTATTCAAGTATTTTAGCAAACATTACAATTCTACTAGTTTCCCGTTTGGGAAAGAACAGGACTATCTACTTTACTGAATTTAGGTTCTTTAAAAATTTTGTCCTTGTATTTTCTTGTGTCTGGCTCCAAATGGATTAAAGTCTCCAAAGAAAAAGAAAGTGTTAAGGCCCTTATTTTTGCCTTTGAGAAATTAGAAAGAATCCAAATACATCTACCCTGAGTGTCAACTGCATTAATTTTTATAGAAAAGGTATTAGCACAGAATAGGTCTTAAGTCTGCCACTTCCTGGGTATTTATTGCACTGGGAGGGATTGCTTTATTGCACCTAGAGAATAAGTACACATGAATGAGAAGTAATGAATGGACTCATCTAATATGCTCATAAGTTTCAAAAATCAAAAAGTAAATATTCAAAATAATCTTAGAAAAACTATTGTACAAATATGTGTTCTAAAACAAAAACTGTATATCAGAGAGTACTGGGTGCTATTTGTGTACACACACACACACACACACACACACACACACACGCAAATACCCTACAAAAGACATAAACCATAGAAATGACCAGAGGACAGGTTATAGATTAGAAAAAACTGTAATGTTAGCCACAAAAACTACTAAAGTGAGGGAACTAAGAGAGAATAATAAAATTAGTATACTCAGCTAGTAGTTGAGCCGTTTATAAAAGGACCACTTTATCTGTGCTCCTTTCTTTTGCAGAATCCAATAAACTGCCATTATATTCCTTTTAAATGGTTCCATTACAAGGATTCTATCACAGCAGACTAATCTCTTGATAATTATAATAAATGCTTGCAATCAAAGTAGGAACCATTTAAAATAGGAAGGAGAAAAGCTGTTTTCCATCAAACTCACAGTTGTTCTGTGACCTTTGAAGCATTCAGCCATAATACAACTTTCTGTCTAATCTTGTTAAAAAAATTCAAGAAAATACTAGATCAATGATCATTATTATTGAGGTATTTTAGCATTTTCTTGGTTTCAGAATTTTAAATTTCGTTAACAGTAAGAAAGAGAGAGACATTTTTGCCTAGAATACAACTTTGTAAAATTTAAATAATAAAGGATTTGATTAGACATGTAATATTTCCTTAGGGGAAAAAGCAATGGTTATTTTAGAAAACTGTATAATGATGAGCTATTCACAATGCTTATGGGTTTAAGGAAGTATTATTTCCCTAGAAGACAGCAACACTCAACAAAGAAGCTGGGACTGAATTTACTTGAATAAACAATGCTTTCCAGAGATCATATAAGTGCCACAGGCTGATAAAATTACGGGAAATGACTATGAATGATCAGAATGGCTTTCATCTGCATTTTGTTAGACCAAGAATTGATTTCACTTTTCAGCTGTGAACAGCAAGAGGCCAGCTGTGGTCAGAGTGGGAGCAAACTGTGAACCAGGGTTACATTCAAGGAGGAACTGTTTACCAAAAGAAAAAAAAAAAAAAAGGAACCCGCCAGACTTTTCAAGAAGTCCTAGCAAAAAATCTACTCTTTCTAAACGTTTAGAGAAATATATGTAGGGGTTTCCACAAACTGTCAAAAGTGGAGGATCTAATTTAAGACAAAATGAAATCTTTGCGCTCAGTTGTGGGAATAAATAGAATTATGAGGAGAAAATAAACACAGAGAAGGAAAATATAAAATACAATGCCTTCAAGGCAGAAACAACTACATTTTACTTGGTATTCCCAGATGTGCTAAGAGGAAATTTATGACGGCACACTGAAAAGCAAGATTCCCTTTGTGAAACCTTTCACATTTATTTAAGCACAATCACTGAAAATGACCTTTATCCAAACTCTTCACGGCAGTCTTAAAATGATCTAAAATGACTGCCAGATATTCTTTAAATAACATTACTTAACTAAAAGTCATTACCCAGGAGAAATATTAAAGTACTGGCAAGTAAATACAGATCTATTTTCAGCAAAATATAACATAGGCTTAATAAAAAAATTGATAACATATTAAATATCTTTGTCAAAAAAGCTAACATACAATGTAAATTATCTTAGTTTTTTAGAATTTGTATGGTTTTCACATTCAAGGTATCTTATTTGCCTCTTAATGTAGAGAACCATCACAGAATCTAAAAAATAATAATGGTGCTTAACACTAAAAATTGTATGAAAAAGTGTTATACACAGAAGGCTTTCCAAGACATGTTTTAACTAAATAACTTTCTATTTTCGCCAAATGGAATAAATTTCTTTACATAATTATTCCACCTATTGTCAAAATGAGTACATAAGATTTGGCCATCTCTCTTTTCTCTTTTTATTTATACTCGATGTTAAGATCAAAGGTTACCTAGTAGTTTGGGAATAGACAGAGGGGAAAAGCACAGGTCAGGAATAATTGATAGTTGATTAAAAAGATGTGTACTTGTGGATTTCGAAATTTAAAAAAATTCTATCATTTCATAATGCATTTCTGTTTCAGTTAGCAAAAACTGGACACACTCTAGGGGGAAAGATTTTCCTCTATTTAGAGGATGATTAGTTCAGTAAATCATGGCTTTCAGATGATGATGATTACTATATCTCCTTGCAGGGAAAAGGAGAAGGGGATAGGAGGTTCATTTCACCACAAAGTAATTATGCTGAGCCAGAGCGTTACCATTTATCATGGCTGAAAGATGACACTCACTGTTAGCCAAGGGAAACAGCTACTCAAATGCTCCCATCTAGATCAATACACCATGCTTTCTTTTTTTTTTCCTAGCAAAAAGTAATTATACAACAGGAACTTCACAATCAATACCTTTTCAGGCTAACTTAAAGTCGGCTACGTAGGCATGAAGGTATGGTACTGTCAGCTGTCACTGAAGTCTACCCCATTAAATCCAAATTAAGCCTGTTTTCCTGTGCTGTTAATCAAATCTTTTCTAGTGTTATTTCAAATCCTCAATACTGGTTCCTGACAAATAAGAAAGTGTTGTCAGTTTTTGGTTTTCGTTTTTGTTTTTGGTAATAAAGCATATCAAATTACGATTGACCATATAACAACATAGAATAGGTGCCATTAATTAATCCATTAGTAATTTTCAAGGAAATAAAAAGAAAAAAATGAAAAAAATCAATTTGCAAGAAAAAAAATCAATGTCCCTACTCAATGAAAACTAAAATACTTCTGGAAGCATGTGTCTTAACTTTCCAGTTGAGGCTCTGACCTTCTTTGAATATCCAAGACCCATAAACAGCACATCTATAATTCTGAAATGTGAAATTGAATTTTTCTCAAGATAAACAATCCTTCTAGTTAGGGAGGTAGAATATATATGATTATACACACACGTATTTTACATACAGGGATAAAAATAGTTGTTACAATCATTTAGAAATCTATCCAAATGTCAATTTGACAACTGCTTTCTATAAGATAGAGCTTAGTCTTATAAACCAATCTAATACATCAGAAAAGGTTAAAGGGCATGAAAAAATCACTACTTCAGTGAAAAAAATTTTGACATCCAATTTTCAAGCTGATTTATCAGTGGAAAGCTAAAATTGATAGGTTGCCATTACTGGGGAGCAGCCTGTCTAAGAAAGCTGTTACAAAACCTCTCGTTTTGATTTAGCCACATTAATCAATACAAACCTATACTGTTTCAATTTTTAAAACATTGATCTTCTGTTATAAGCTTAGGGCAGCCACATTTATCAACAATCATAAAAAACTCAATATTTTTAAAACACATTTAGAAAATAAAATGATCAAATGAAATTCAGGTTTGTTTGCCTTGATGGTTAATCATGGTTACAAACTAATTGTTTAATCTAGTTAACCAAAACATTGAATTTTAAATAATACTTTGGGAAATGACTACTACTTTTCATTTTGCCTGTTCTCAATTTTTAACTAGGTCAACATTATCTTACAGGATTAGATAATCCTATTTTATAATGAGTTATTCTAAATATTTAGAATTAAAAAGAGAAAAATTTTGGAGTAAGTGATTATTTAACATACAAAGTACCTCCATTTGTTAACTAACAGCTGAAAGTGACATTAAGCATTAATAAAGCATTTTTCAAGAATTTCAGACTACGTAGGAGAAATATTTTGGGGACAGAGAACACTTAATTGTTTCTTAACTCACCAATGTATGGATGAAAATTCTGTTAATAAGAATTTTGCTCAAGTCACCCATAATGTACTGGAGAGTTTAAAGTAGAACATCAATATACTTTGCAAACAAAGTGTAAGTATTTGTTGCCATGCTATTAGTATTTAATTGTGAGTACCATTAAGAATCTAGAGAAAATAAACAGAAGAAAATGCTATTATGGAATAATCATGGCCTTTAAAAAGTCTTCCAAATTGACAGCATTCAACTTCAAATTGTATATTTTATTTTTAACATATTTATGTTATCTACTTATAAACATTATAGGTTTTCTATTATATATTTAGAAAATGTGTATTTTAATTAAAACCTGGCACATTAATGTAATTACACGAAATACCATTATATTTACTGTGAATCTCTGTAGAAAATTATATAAAACATTACAAGAAAATGGATGGGATGGGGAAACAATGTAAATCAGTGATGGTAAATGTTACTTATTAAGCTCCACCTTCCACACATGCATGGCACTATGGTGAGCCTTATATAAAGCCAGTCCCTGTCCAGTCAGTATGAAACAGAGAACAGCAATAGAGATTTTATTGCATTAGGCACATACTAAAGACAAAACATTTCCAGTTAACATGTTTTATTTATTTTTTATTATTATTACTTTTAGAGACAGGATCTTTCTTTGTCACCTAGGCTGGAGTGCAGTGATCATGGCTCACTGCAGCCTCCTACTCTGGGGCCCAAGCCTGTCTCCTACCTCAGCCTCCCAAGTAGCTGGTACTATAGGAACACACCACCATACCTGACTAATTTTCATTTTTATTTTTTGTAGAGACAAGGGCCTTGCTATGTTGCCCAGGCTGGTTTAGAACTTCTGGCTTCCAGTAATCCTCCACTCCGGACTCCCAAGCTTTGGAATTACAGGCATGTGCCACCATTCCTGGCCCAACTAATATGTTAAATAAAATAAAATATTAATTTCTTAATGTCATAAATTGAGAAATGTATGATTTATATTGTTTAACCAGGTAGAAGCAAAATGCTTAAAAAGAAAAAAGCAAGGCAAAAAACTAATTATAAAAAACTGTAATTTGAAAACAAAAATTTTAAAACCTTTACCTCATAGAATAATCAAAACAAAGTACTCTATAAATAATATATACAGAAACTCAAGCCAACCTTAACTTACTGAAGTATAAGAAAGCTGAACTTTGGGAGGCCGAGACGGGCGGATCACAAGGTCAGGAGATTGAGACCATCCTGGCTAACACAGTGAATCCCCGTCTCTACTAAAAAATACAAAAAAACTAGCTGGGCGTGGTGGTGGGCACCTGTAGTCCCACCTACTTGGGAGGCTGAGGCAGGAGAATGGCATGAACCTGGGAGGCGGAGCTTGAAGTGAGCCGAGATCACGCCACTGCACTCCAACCTGGGCGACACAGTGAGACTCCGTCTCAAAAAATAAAATAAAATAAAATAAAATAAAATAAAATAAAATAAAAAAGCTGAACTATTTTAGAACTTATTAAAATTTTAATGTAGCAGAGACTAAAAAAGGTTTTCCTGAAGAACAAAACTATCACCAGTAGAAGGAAAAAATGTAGTACTATAATGCAGTGTTTAAAACACAGGACATCTGAGCCAACAGTAGAAGGCATATACTTTCGAAAAAGAAAGGTAACATCAAAAAGTAGATAATATTTTCAGACTGAATCCTGTTTGGTGATCCTCAGCTGAACTCATAATTAACAACGGGAATGGTGCAATATCATATTCTTAATCTTTCCAGAAAAAGTAGTCCATTTGCAAAATGAAGATGACTGAAAATAAGTAATTAAAAAACAGGCTGGGGGCGGTGGCTCACGCTTGTAATCCTAGCACTTTGGGAGGACAAGGTGGGTGGATCACCTGAGGTCAGGAGTTCAAGACCAGCCTGGCCAACATGGTGAAACCCCATCTCTACAAAAAATAGAAAAATTAGCCGGGCATGATGGCTGGTGCCTGTAATTCTAGCTACTCGGGAGGCTGAGGCACAAGAATCGCTGGAACCTGGGAGGCAGAGGTTGCAGTGAGCCAAGATCGTACCACTGCACTCCAGCCTGGGTGACAGAGGGAGACTCCGTCTCAAAAAAAAAGAAAAAAGTTTTATTCAAAGTTCTAAATGCTGATGGGATGCATTTTAAAAACTGCTTTGTAAAAAGGCCTAAGTAAGACAGCTTTGACAAGAGAAGGTTGTAATCCGCTGAAGAAATAATCACTCCTCTGATTACATACATATAAAGGACTTTTGGAGATATATTACTCTCACATACTTTAAAGGTACTACTTAATGTCTCAGAGATGAAATTTACTGGTTAGCAATTTTTGCTAAAGGTAGAGAGAATCCATTTAGGTATAAAAGTTTAGGATAAGTAAATACTCTTTAGAATATTACAACTGATTCAGTAACAGAACACTGATACAATATTAGCATCTGAAAATTAATATTCATATTGTTCATGTTTTTCTTCCAATTTTCTAACCTTTTCCTTGGTGTCTTAGTGACTTCTGCATGCTACCTCACTCAGTATGGGTGTGACTGGGCCTTGGTATTAGAATCTATTTCCTTTTCAATTTTTCTTTTAATTAGTTCTAGAAATCACTTGGGCCTCTATACTGGATTCACCTTTCGAGATTGACTCTCTGTTGGCCAGCCAGTCATATGCCAATATCTATCTGCTTGGCTTGTTCATCACTATTCCAAACATAGAAGAAACTCAACATTTACTGTAAACATAAAAATATGTTTAAATATACTCATACACACAAATGTGCATTTTTTTCCTGAAATTCTTTTCCTTACTTGTCTTTAAAAATACTGATAAAAATTTTACCAACATTATTCCTGTCATCGAGGTCAAATTTCATGAATAATTTTGGTTATTGTTCATTTTCCTAACTTTTATATTATATACTACATCCTTCCATGTCTTTCCCAGCAGTGCAGCTATGTCCAATAGATCCTGTGGACTGACTGCTGTCTCTGGGCTAGGAGGATGCCTGCACGAGGACCAGTCACATCGCTTGGCTATGCCTGACCCTCTCACCCACAATGGTCTCTTATTGCTTTTCTTCTCAGTCTTGTATTTTGGATTATCTCTGCCTTGAGTTGATCTAAAAGTTCACTTAAAAGCATTCTTTCCAGCTACACATTGACAATCATTCCCCTGGGTATGCAAAGCCCTATAGCTCTCTGAATTAGACTGAACTATGTTACATGAACAATCCCTATTCCATCTCTTCACTCTCCCCCCTAAATAATGCTACTGATAGTTAATATACTGATTAGGCCTATCTTGGTCCTGGCTGATATTATTTTATTTTCTTACTTTAGATAATATACATCCTTCTATTCTCAATTCTGACTGCTCTTAAAAATTCTACCAAACTCCCTGAGTTTGAGGTCACCTAATTTACCAAATCAGAGTCTTTCTAGATGGGCAGTTTTGATGACTTACCTCCTCTAAAGCCTATGTCTAAATTTCTCTTCCACGAATTCTCTTACAATTCAAATTTCCTCAAATCTGTAAGGTACTGGTATGTATAATCGGTGGATAGTGAGATGTGTCTCTGGCCAGTATTAATGTATTTAAGGACAGAGGGAAAAGCAACTGTATTGTCAATTAGTGCCTGCTGGTCTACAGTTATATAAAGGCAGATGGTATGAGGGAATTCTGTCCTTCAGTGGCACTGTTCACACGAGAATGATTACTCTTCCTTTGTTTGTAGCAAAGGTTGAATTTGAAATACAGCTCATAAAAGTCTAAACCAGGGGCTTAAGATGAACTAAAGTTTCCCTTGTTACCAAATTAACCACTTTTACATTTAGTTCAAATTAGCTTATGACATTTTTTATCACGTTGCAAAATATAGGCATTTTTACTATTAAAGTGAATAATATAAATACACTTTTTGGAAAATGTAAACCTATTAAAAAGTTGTGATTTAAAAAACAAGTGAATGAGAAAAGACATTAATGCCTTGCATATAGGCTTACGTAGAAATGATAACAATTCATTCCCTTTTTGCATTAATTAATTTCACAATTATTTATTGATAATTGTTATGTACAATCAATGTTTTCTAAAAGACACCATTTACTACTCCAAATGAATTATACTCCTCAAAATAACAAAATTGTTAATTAGTTTCTCATCTATATGGCTCATGTTTCTCCTTTTACCTTCCTTCCAACTACAAAGGCTAGCCCTCTGGTGCTTAAGTACATGTTAAATAAAATAGAATTACATTATTTGTTCTGAATATTAAGAAAACTAAAACAACACCCAAAAAGGAAATGATAAAGGTATTTTCATCATTTCAAATGAAATCTGTGGCCATCTGCGTCTTGTTTAAGCAAGTGCTGGGCTAAAAGGATAAAGACATCATGAAGAGATTCTATGGGATTCTGCTATCATGACTACCACAGAAAATCCTTGTTATCATGTCGTCAGGCTTTCAGTACTAAATGATAAATATCCTGGCTAGCGCCCTATATAAGATGCTTCCCCTCACATTCATCACTCAGAAGTACTATATTGCTTGTTTCCTTTTCTCCAGTGCCCTGTGACCTCATTATAACATTTAGTATCATATGACACGAATGCCTATTATATCTGTCACGGCTAGAGAATAATTGTTGTCTTCCATTCTTCATCAATTTAGTTTTACAACTAAGAAATATAATTAGATATAGAAGAATGTAATTAAAAATGGACAATACACAAATTATTTTTATGAGTATAAAGCAACACCAGTATAATAGTCACATAAACTGGTTTAGAGAAGGTGAAGAATTTCATTAAGAATTAAGGCGATTACCTTCTTTTTATTATGAACTCCGAGTTCTGATGTAGTATCACCAAAGGCAGGTCATGACCTCTCAAGATATATTTCCTTATCTGTAAAATTGAGTTGCTTACAGACCAGATAGAACCAGGTCTAATCTTTAGCTGGGCATTCAAGATCCTCCTTGATTGAATTTGAACTCTACTTTGCAGTAGAGTTGCAGTCTTATCTTCAACTACTATTACTCTCATACTTTATTTTAGATAACTTAATGTTTCTCAGAGAAGCCTGGCCATTTCATCCCATGCTACTCCTTGGGAATACAAGTCTGAATATTCATGTATGTCTTTATAAAGTATACAGGTTAGTTAATGCCTCACTCAAATATTACTAAATATTGCTTTGTATTAATATTATAAATACCTAAGAATTCGTATGATCTCACAAATGAGACTATAGCTCATTGAGGCTGGGACTGATTCTTATATATCTTTCCATTTTACAAAGTGTACAGCACAGTAGTCTGCTGTGTCATATTATAGAATAGTTGTTTAATGGCACTAATTTGGATGAAAGAGAGTATATATTCCCCCAAATGACATATTAATTGAACTACCAGTTAGCTAACAAAAACTACTACCTAGGTACCAAAAACATTGCCAGAGGGTAGGTACTTAAACTGCCGAGAAGTTTATAGTCTGAAAAGTCTGTAAACTATAGTTTAATAATTACCTTTTGATAGCTTAATATTATAACCACACTCAATTCAATCATTACATTTCTAGAAAAGAAGAAAAATCATATGGCAATTATGATAAAGAAAAAGCATATGAAAAAATACGATACCAATTTAGGATAAAAACTTTTAACAAAGAGGACAGGAAGGAAATTTCATTCATTTGGTAAAGAATATGTATAAAAAAAGCAAAAGAAAACAGCCTATGACTAATTGTGGCAAAATATTTAAAACTTTCTCTGTCATGAGGAGCAAGACAAGGATTCTCAATATCATACTCCAGTGTACTGGAAACTGCAGTCATTACAGTAAAGTAGAAAAACAAAGCTATGCAAACTGAAAAAGAAAACTGACAGCATTTGCAAATGATTGTGCTCATACTCTAATAAAATATACGAAATCAAATAAAATATACAAACTATTATAACTAGTAAGCAAATTTGGCAAGGTTATTGGATAAAAGTCTATGCAGGAAAACAAATTATCAGTCTCAAGCTCATAGTGAAATTTTAAAAAAGGTATCATTTATAGCAGTTTCAAAAAGTATCAAACACCTACAAATAAATCTTATGAAATATCTGTAACACTTCCACACTGAAAACTACAAATTATTATTATTATTATATTTTTTGAGACAGAGTCTCACTCTGTCTTGCCTAGGCTGGAGTGCAGTGGCATGATCTAGGCTCAATGCAGCCTCCGCCTCCTGGGTTCAAGTGATTCTCCTCTCCCAGCCTCCCGAGTAGCTGGGATTACAGACGCCTGCCACCACACCAGGCTAATTTTTGTATTTTTAGTAGAGATAGGGTTTCACCATGTTGGCCAAGGCTGGTCTCGAACTCCTGACCTCAGGTGATCCACCTGCCCCAGCCTCCCAAAGTGCTGGGATTACAGGCGTGAGCCACCGTGCCTGGCCAAAACTACAAATTATTACCAAGAGAAATCACAGATGACCTATACAGAAAGGCATGTATCAATAAATGATTCCATTTGCATATCAAAAGTGCAAAGATATCACTTCCCTCCAACTTGTTCTCTACCTTCGATGCAATCCCAATCAAAATCCTAACACTTATTATTTGCAGTAATTGGCATGCTGATTCAAAAAATTAACATGAAAATGCAAAGGCCAAGAATCGCCAAGTCAATCTGTGAGAACCACAAAGCTGAAGGGCTTACACTACCAGGTACAAAGATCTATTTATAGAGCTATGGTAATTAAGATAGTGTGAGATTGGTCTAAAAATAGACAAACTGACCAAAAGAACTGTAGAGAGAGTCCGGAAACAAACATCTTAAGTACAGTAGGAAAAAGTATGGTCTTTTCAATAAATAATACGTTGACTGAATATCCATGCAAAAAAAAAAGTAATCCTGACTTCTGCCTCGTGCCATACACAATTCCAAATAGTTTTCAAATCCGAAAGTAAAAATCAAAGCAAGAAAGCTTTTGGAAGAAAATCTAAGAGAACGTCTTTGTGATGCCACACTAGGCAAAGATGCTTTAAACAAAAAACAGAAATCACTAACCGTAGAAGACAAAATGATAGATTGGAAGAACTAAAAATAAGAAAGCAAAAGGCAACCCAGAGTAGGATATTTGCAATATATGTATGGAACAAATGCCTCAGATCCAAAATATATACTGAATTCTTACAAAGCAATAAGAATAAAAAGACAATACAATAGAACAATGGACCAAAGGCTTATATAAACATTTGACACAAGAAGATAGGCAAGTGACCTTTTTTGGCCATGATGAAAGGCACTCGACCTCAGGAAAATGCACTAACACTATAAGGCAATACATCATACTCCCACCTAAATAGCTAAAATGAAAATCCAGAAAATGTAAAGTATAGGAGAGAATGCAGAGCAACTGAATACTTTGGAAAATTATTCAGCAGTAAAGCTAAACACAAGTCTACACTGTGACTCAGCAATTCTAGTCCTAGGTATATGCTCAACAGCTCTATTCATAAAAAAAAGAAAACAAACATGTACTTGAATGTTCAGAGCAACATTATTTATAATAGTTAAAATCTGTACAATAAATATATTCAGTTATATTAACACAATAGACTACATAGCAATGATAAACAATCTATATGAAATAATATAAATGAATGTCACAAATGTAATACTGGGCAAAAGAAACTAGACAACAATGTTTATACTATATGATTCCACCTACATTTATAAATATAAGGGTAAGCAAAATAAATAAATGCTCTTAGAATTTAGGATAGCCGTTACCTTAGCAGGGTGGGGAATACAGGAAGGGTTCATATAGGGTGTTGGTAATTGTCTGTGTCTTCACCTAGTGTAGTAAGTGCACAGGTGTCTATAGTTTTTGAAAATTTATTTAGCTGTTCAATTATGACATATGTACTTTTCTGTATGTATGCTATACTTTAATATAAAGGAAAAAAATAATTTCTCTTTGCCTTTTTAAACATTCTGTGGGATCTGTGGTCCATATCAGTGTGTATTTGAAATTCAAATCCATCCATTTGATTTACTTGTAAAATAACACTTACCCAAGACCTAAAAGGCTCTAACTTGGATTCTTTACCAACAAATAAAAATAAATTATAAAGCTAACTTTATAAGCAGTGGCTAAGTGGCCAGCCAATGTCATGATATGCCTTAAATATACCAGGACATAACCAAAATATGTTTGAATGACCTATTATATTTTCTGAAATTTGACCACAGGTGTTCATTACTGAGTTATGAATTTTTCTCTGTCTCTTAGAATCTACTAGCAAAATAGACTTATTTCTGTGAGGCATAGACAGGGTGTTTGTCTTCAGAGGCCAGGCCAGCCAGCTGGGCCGAAGAGATGTCTAGAAGCAAAGATATTTGAAATGTGAGGAAGAATGAAGCAAAAATAGACTTTATTTTATGGGCCTATTCCTAGATATACACATACACGCCAGTATTCCTGTTTATCCCCAAGAGAGTAATATTTGATGATAACATTTTATTTTGTTCTTCCATTCCTAAAGCTATACTGTAATCAGAATAACTAAAATTTACTTGGAAAAATACTATAATAGGGCTCTCTTTTGAGCTGTTGTTTTTTTTTTTTTTTTTTTTTTTTTTTTTGAGACGGAGTCTCGCTCTGTCGCCCAAGCTGGAGTGCAGTGGCCGGATCTCGGCTCACTGCAAGCTCCGCCTCCCGGGTTCCCGCCATTCTCCTGCCTCAGCCTCCCGAGTGGCTGGGACCACAGGCGCCCGCCACCTCGCCTGGCTAGTTTTTTGTATTTTTTTTAGTAGAGACGGGGTTTCACCGTGTTTATGGTCTCCATCTCCTGACCTCGTGATCCGCCCGTCTCGGCCTCCCAAAGTGCTGGGATTACAGGCTTGGGCCACCGCGCTCCACCGAGCTGCTGTCTTAAAGTGATTACTGAAGAGCTTATAAAGACCAAAGTAATAAATAAGAAACTTCAATGAAAAGACACAAATCAGTGTTTTTGTTTCAGGCAGGGAGTAAGCTTATGTACCTGTGTATATGTTTACGGTCTATTTGTTTTGATTGGAGAAATGAGAGACAGGGATAACAGGGGTCACAAAGACAGGACTACACTGGTAGAAAGTATCAGAATTTATTGTGAAGTTACTGTAAGGCAAGAGTCAAATGCTTCCAAGATGATAAGATATGGCAAAGCAGTGAGCTGAGAAAGGAATTTAAAATTAGAGGCAACTGACAGGCTAAATATCAGGGATAGATAGGTACCAATCACTGAGATCTAAGCTAGAGGTTTATTCAATGGAACAAGTAAAGTTAACTAGGTTATGGAATAAGAGATAGCACCTTGTTGCCTTAAGACAGTGACATGTTTCAAATGCAAAACTTTGGAAGCATTAAGTATTTGGGAGACATTAACCATCAAACTACAGTGAATCAAGATTATTGCTATACAAGAAAGGGATATCCCATCAGACTCTAATCTCCAAAGGATAGTTCCTTCTCATGGCCAGCCTCAATAGTTCAACCTAAATTGACTATGTAGTCCTTCATTGGAAGGGAACTGGATTCTGCCACATCTCCCTTTGCAATCCCTGGACAGTGTTCAAATCAGCTTCCTTCCCAGCCTGAGTTTCACCATTGCTGCTGCTGCTCCTTGCTGTTTATTAGATTAATGCTGTTTTTGATGAATGTCAATCATACTGCCACCACTGTAGCTTACTCCCACAGTTGGTGGAGACATATGTTTCTTCTCTTCACTTTTTTTATTTTGGTCAAAATCTTAAAACTAACCAACCTATCATCAAATAAAACATCACAGAGCACAAACTTCATTTTAATGATCTATTTATCTATGTCTTAGCTCTTTAAGGAATCATGAAAACAAAGGGTATCTAACTGTAATAGGCTTTTCATCACCAGAGAATTTATCCTTTCAACAAGATGGAAGGAGGTCTGAAAATCTGCTAGGAATGCAGGACAGGGCCTCTCAGTAGATAAGTTCACCAGTCTGCTCAGTGGGGTACCACATGGTCAATCCGAGACAGGCTTACAGCAACTTTTCTGCAGCCTCCCTGTGTTACAGCATGAGCCCACAACTTCAAAACCCCTTTTCCTAAACACTCTATGACTCTAAATCTCCTTCTCCTTCCACAGTCTAACCATCCCCTCCATTCTAGACTAATCATCTCACAGTCTAATCCAGAATGGGGGAAATCCTATTCCTCCTCCTATCAGTTTCACCCTAAGACTCCGGCCTCCTAGAGAATATTCCTCGGCTCTTGAGCAATTGTAGACAACTGGTATAATTCATAGAATTAATGAAAAGAAGCAAAAGAAGAAAAATGAATAAAAGGGGATCATGACACCAAAGTATTTCTCTTTGTTGTTGAAAAAAGAGTTGTCACTGAACACTGGATTTTATGAATAATAGTAACACTGTAACTATGTTTTAGTTTAAGTGACAGTAGCTCTAAGTAAGAAAAAAACGAGAGAATTCAGGCTTATGAAAACATTTACAGACCCTTAAACTACAGCAGTGCAATTAAATTTAACTAAATTTAAAAGGAAAGAGACAACAATCTTAAACCGTGATGAAGGCTTTCACTCTAGAATGACTTGAAACATTCAAATAAAGCAATGATATCAATGAACTAATATCCGACAGCAACTTCAAAATGTATAAAGGCTCTGTACTTGACAACAGCACCCTTAATGGAAAAGTTAATGTAGCATTGAATAAAAGTGAGCTGCTCCGCTGTTGCAGTAAAAATCTTTAGATCATGGAAATAACGGGTCATTGTTCTTTTCCAATTGCCTTCTTGACCAAAAGCAAAAGTAAAGAAGAATAATAATAAATATATAAAATAAAATCTTATGTTTTATAGGGTATCCAATTAGTCCCTGACAACTGTATCCTAGTTAGACAATTTCCCCTCATAAATACTTCTGAGGAGAAAATATGTAACACAAAGGCATTACATTTCAAATATTTAGGTAGAAACAATTTATCTATGAACTGTAAACAACAGTCATATTAATTCAGGTAACTATGAATTAATTAGAAAGTAACTGAGAAATTACATCTAATGCTTTAATAAATTACCTAATATTTCTGACTCATTATATTTAAGATCACTTGTTATTTTGCTGCAAAGACAAAGGTCTGTCATTTACAATAAATTTCAGCATCACAAATGCTATGATTTCATGTACAGTTTCTAGAAACACAAGTTAACTTGTCACCTTGCTAGATTTTTGCAAAACTATGACATAATCATGCATGTCACTTTCTTTGTATTACATAAAAAATAGTTGCATTTCTTTTATGTAGTGGAAGTAAAGAATAAAATCTGTAAATATGTATGTTTAATCAGAATTCAGTTAAGGTGGAAGGCGAAAAACCAGAGTCAAAAATTGAGAATTGATATAATATTATTTTTTGAATAAGTAGGAGATGATTTTCTAAGATTCTCTCTTTTGAAATCACAAAAACATTGTTACTTTCTTAAATTTCATTTTACCAATGTATCAAAAAGTTGCTGAAAAAGGAGCACAAGAATACGATTTATGAGATGACCTTACCTTGAAATGGCATGACTAAAAGTTCTTGAATAAAATAGATGTTTTAGGCTTTACTTAAAATACCAAAAGAAATGAATGTCTACCATGAATTTTAAATCTGATTTTAACTGAGCAAATAAACAAAAACTAGTAGAAGTGTTCAAAACTTGTGTGTGTACTGCTTTGAAAGGAAGGAAAGCAGTGCAAAAGTGACTAACTATAATTAAATACTGAGAGATGAAAAGCAATCTTATGCACATTCTAATTTTAATAAATAAAAAGAAAAATTCACTGCCAGTGAATTTTAAAGCCAAAGGTGAATTTCTGCCTTATGGTATTGAAGTTGGTATTGTTTCTCTGGGAAAACATTTACGAATGAACAATACTCTGCCACAGTTTTATTTAGGAAAGTTATTTCTACTAAATAGTCTAGTATGCATTCCTGTGAATTTGTAAAAGTACAATGCCAATTGATAAATGCTTTCACTGGTATAACAATGAGAAAAGTAAAGGAAAACCATAAGTAAATGGTTAAAAATCAGAACAGTAAAGATACTTTTAAACTTGTGTAAATTTTATTAGCTTGAAATATGCTGGTGACTATTCTGATGGTTAAATATAATACTGTATATATTTAAACTAGAAAAACAAGGCAGTAAGTGTTAATGTTATCATTTAGGTTTGCTTTTAAATTTATTACCAATTTGAAATATCCATTTATTTAATACAAATTTCATAAACTGCAGGATTTTGCTTTCTAACTTATGCTCCACAATTCTATGAGGTACAACATACCTTGTTCTATTTCACTTAGCTTTATTATACTTCACAGATAACAGCGTTTTTTCCAAATCGAAAGTCTGGGACAATCCTGTATCAAGCAACTCTGTTGGTGCCATGTGCTCATTTAATGTCTCTGGGTCCCATTTTGGTAATTCTACCAATATAGTAATCTGTGATTAGTGATCTTTGATGCTACTACTGTAATGGTTTTGGGGTGCCATGAATGTTGCCCATATCTAACTGTGAACTCAACCAAGGAATGTGTGTTCTGATTGTTCCAAAACCAACTGTTCGCCTTGACTTTCCTTCTTGGACCTCCCCATTACCTGAGGCAAAAAATACTGAAATTAGGCCAATTAATAATCCCAATTAATGGCATCTAACTGTTCCAGTGAAAAAAGGTGATGTCTTTCACTTCAGGTCAAAAGTTAGAAATGATTAAGTTTAGTGAGGAAGGCATGTCAAAGGCTGCTTCCATACCATAAAGGTAAAACAAACACGTGCTGACATAGAAGCGCAGCAAGTTACTCAGAAGATCCAGCTAAGATCACCGATGAAGGAGGCTACACTAAGCAAGATATTCAATGTAGAGTTAACTCTGGAATAACATGTGTTTGAATTGTTCATATTCACTTATACATGGGTTTTCTTCCACTTCTGCAAAAAAGACCCCTGAGACAGCAAGACCAACCCTTTGCCTCTTCCTCTTCCTTGGCCTACTCAACATGAAGATGATACGAACGGAGACTTTTATGATGATCCACTTTCACTTAACTTCTAATAAATATATTTTCTCTTTCTCAGGTTTTTGTTACTATTATTATTATCTTTGAGACAGTGTCTCCCTCTGTCACCAGGCTGGAGTGCAGTGGCGCCATCATAGCTCACTGCACCCTGTTCCTCCCGGGCTCAAGTGATCCTCTCACCTCAGCCTCCTGAATAGCTGGCACTACAGGCATGCACCACCATGCCCGGCTACTTTTTATATTTTTTATAGAGATGGGGTTTTGCCATGTCACCCAGGCTGGTCTCAAACTCCTGGACCCAAGAAATTGCCTGCCTCAGCCTCCCAAAGTGCTGGCATTACAGGTGTAAGCCACTGTGCTTGGCCATGACTTTCTTAGTAACATTTTCTTTTCTGTAGCTTACTTTCTTCTAAGAATACAGTACCCAACATATATAACATTAAAGTATGTGTTATGTGGGGCTTTAACATGTCTGACTAGAGGCATCTGGTACTTGCCTCCTCCACAAAGAAGAACCAAAATAGCAAGTAGATAATCACACTTACAATAGATCATCTAAGAGAGAACACTGGAATTCAATAGAGAGGTGACAGGAAACACCTAAGGCAAGGAAGGAGAGGGATATGAGGCAGCCCACTCAGCTGAGATCAGCTGGGAGCCTGGAAAGGCTTCCCAGTATGGGAAAAGGGTAAGTGAGAGACCCCCAGCGGCTCACATTCCCACCATGGACTCCTGCAATCCTAGATTTAGGCGAATCCCTTGGCCCTTGGAGGCTCTGATAATAAAACAAGAAGTTGCCTAGAAACCATGTGATTACACTGCCAGAGAAAAGGAACTCGAAATGATCCCACATACCCCTGAGGCCTAGGCAGCTACATCAAGGCACCATTTTGAGAGCCTAGTCTCCATTAGACTGGATCCTGCCCTGTGACCCAGCAGCCCCTGCATCTCTACATCCTTGGGCTTCCATTCCACTCCTTCCATCCCTCACACACAGCTGCCACTGCTGCTGGCTGCTGCCAACAGAGCTGAGGCACAAGCCATTGGTAGCATCCCCACTGCCTCCAGAAATGGTGCCACTGCACATTTTCCTGTGTGCTGAGGATAGACACCACTGCACGAAGCTGCTACCTGGGGCTGAAGTGCACACTCCCCAGCTGCCTGCTTATGGCTGCTGCACATTGAAAGCAACCACTCCTTCCCCAGCAGAAAGGCCACAGTGCAGTTGTTGCTATCCCTACCCAAGCAATTCACTGGGGAGCTGCGGGAAAACCTCTCCCTGTCTACCTCAGCCAGCATATGCAGGTACCACCAGGGTACTTGAGGATAGGTACTGTGGGCCTGGCTCTGCCCTCCCCAGTGACCAAGCACATTCTCTGGAGGCCTGGAGATCACTCTGTCCTGTCCACCACTGTTGCCACCTGAGTACTTCCCATGAGGGCCTAAGGATGGGCCCACCCAACTTGCCACAACCACCACAGCTAGCACGTACTTCCATATACCACCTGCAGGCCTGGGGACGGGCCTACCCAGCCTGTCACAGCCACCGCCAATGCCAGCATACACCACTTGGGAGCCAGAGGGTTGTCCTGCCATTATTACTACCATCACTCATACCACGCCCATTGCCCAGGGAACCAAAGAGCAGCCAATCTGCCTACCTACCCACCTGGCCCTTTGCTGCCACTGCTGGCACCCATGAAAGCCACCTGGAAACTGAAAAATTGGCATGCCTGGACTTGCTAAAACTGGTACCAGCCTATGCCAAATAGGGGGCCAAAGACAGGCAGACTTGGCCTACCATTGTCACCACAGAACCCAAAGGACTGGCCCACTTGCCATCTCCATCTCCAACAAAACTTTACTAAAGCCTCCACAAACAACCACACCCTAAGCTGCTGAGGAAATCATAGATACAACTGATGCTGTTTAAAGCTGAAGAAATTATATGGAGAGTACACTACTGCATGTACCCAGAATCAGGCCAAAGTGCCCTACCCAACAAACACCACAGACACATCTTCATAAACGTATCCTCCACTACAAAAGCAAATTCAAAAAAAATAGAAGAAGCATCAATTATACTAGATGTGCAGATATCAACATAAGGATACAGGAACTATGAAAAAAAGAAAGCAAATATGACATCTCCAAAGAAACAAAATTATGGTCTAGCAGGAGATTCCAAAGAAAAAGAAATTTATGAAATCTTAGAGAAAGAATTCAAAATAATATTCAAGAAATTCAGTAAGATATGAGAGAATTCAGATAATACAAAGAAATCAGAAAGCCAATTCAGAATGTGAATGAGAAATTTACTAAAGAGATATCATAGCAAACAAACAAACAAACAAACAAACAGGAATCCTGAAACTGAAGAATGCATGGAATGAAATAAGAAAATACATTAGAAAGCTTCAACAATAGACCAGCTCAAGCAGAAGAAAGAATTTCAGAACTTGAAGAAAGGTCTTTTGAAACAACCCAGTAAGAAAATAATAAAGAAAAAAGAATATAAATAAATGAACAAAGTTCACATGACATAATGCACATCACACAAAGCTACTAAATATTTGAATTTTTAGTGTCCCTGAAGATGATGAGAAAACAAAAGAGACAGAAAACCTATTTACCAAATAATAGCTGGACATTTCCCAAGTCTAGTAAGTGATTTAGACATCCTGATACAGGGAGCTCAGAGATCCCTAAAGAGATACAATTTCAAAAGGTCTTCTCCAAAGCACATTATAGTCAAATTGTCAAAAGTTAAAGACAAAGAGAGAATTCAAAAAAAAAACAAGCAAAAGAAAAACATCTAACTACTTATATGGAAAACCTAATCGGACTAGTAAGGGATTTCTCAGCATGAACATTATAGGTCAGTGGAGAATGAGATGTCACAGTAAAAAAACAAAAACAAAAACAAACAAAAAAAAAAAACAAAAAAAAAAACTGCCGACTGAGGATACTTTACCCAGCAAAGTTATCCTTCATAAATGGAGGAGAAATAAAGTCTTTCCCAGACAAACAAAAGCTGAGGAAATTCATCACCTCTAGACCAGCTTCACATGAAATACTTAAGGGAGTCCTATACTTGGAAGCAAAAGAATGCTATGTCTAATCATGAAAATACCTGAAAGTATAAAATTCGCTGGTAGACCAAACACACATATAAGAAAGAGAAATAACTCAAATGTTACTGCTACAGAAGACCATCAAACCACAATGATAAACAATAAGAGAGAGAAAGGAACAAAGGATATACAAAACAACCAGAAGTCCATTAATATAATGACAGAAATAAGGCCTCATGTATCAATAATAACCTTGAATGTAAACAGATTAAATATTACACTTAAAATATATAGATTGGCTGAATGGTTTAAAAACATGACTCAACTATATGCTGCTTACAGGAATCTCATCTTATCTACAAAGACACATACAGACTAAAAATAAAGGAATGGGAAACAATATTCCATGTAAAGGAAAATCTAAAACAAGCAGGAGTAGCCATACTTGTATCAGATAAAACAGACTTTAAGTCAAAATCAATAAAAACAAAAGACAAAGAAGGTCTTCATGATAAAGGTATCAACTCAGCAAGAGAAAATAACAATTCTAAACATATATGCACTCAGCACAGGAGCACCTAGATATATAAAGCAACTATTATTAGATTATTATATCTAAAGGGACCAATAGACTCCAATAGAGTAACAGTTAGGAATTTCAACACCCCACATCAGTATTAGATCATCTAGACAGAAAATTAACAACAACAACAACAACAAAAAATTGAATTTAAACTGTATTTTAGACCAAATGGGTCTAACAGACATTTATAGAATATTTCATCCAATAGCTATGGAATATGCATTCTTCTTAATCAGCACATGGAACATTCTCCAAGATTGACTATAAGTTATGACACAAAATAAGTCTCAACAAGACAAGGATGACTATTTTCATCACTTCTATTCAACATAGTACTGAAGTCCTGAACAGAGCAATTAGGCAAGAGAAAAAGTAACGGGCATACAAATTTGAAAAGAAGAAATCAAACCATCCTTCTTTACAGATGACATAATCTTATATCTAGAAAAACCTAAAGACTCCACCAAAGACCTCTTAGATCTGATAAATTCAGTAAAGTTGCAGGCTATAAAATCAACATAAAAAATCAGTAGTGTTTACATACAGCAATGATGAACTAGCTGAGTAAAAACTCAAGAAGACAGTCCTATTCACAATGTAACCAAAGAGGTGAACAACCTCTATAAGGAAAACTACAAAACAGTGATGAACAAAATTGAATAAAACATAACCAGAGGGAAAGACATCCAATGCTCACTGAATGAAAAAATTAACATTGTTAATATCATCATATTACCCAAAGCAATCTATAGATTCAATGCAATCCTTATCAAAACACCAATATTGTTTTTCACAGCAACAGAAAAAGAATCCTAAAATTCATATGGAACCCTAAAAGAGCCTGAATAGATTAAGCAAATCCTAAAGAAAAAGGACAAAGCTGCAGGCATCACACTACCTAACTTCAAAAGAGCATGGTATTGGTATAAAAACAGATGCATAGACCAATGGAACAGAATAGGAAACCCAGAAACAAATCCATGTACTTACAGCCAACTGATTTTCAAAAAAGGTGCCACAAACACACACTGGAGAAACACCCACTCTCTTAAAAAAAAAAAAAATGGTGCTGGGACAACAGAATATCCATCTGCAGAAGCATGAAACAGGACTTCTATCTCTCACTACATAAAAAAAAGAATTAAAGGTATATTAAAGGCCTAAATGTTAAAACCCAAAGCTATAAAATGACTACAAGAAAATGCAGGGAAACACTTTGGAGCACTGAATATGTGCCTTAGATGGTTTGGTTGTATTTGTTAATTGGTCAGAGACTGGAATAATGGATTCTTCTTAACCATACTTTCTAATCTTAGCATCTGAAAGAAAAAAATACACTGAACTGAGTTAATATATATTAGATTTTAGGTATAATTTAGATATTTCAATATTTTTATATCATTAACAAGTTGCCTCATTTGGTAAATAAGTAGCAAGGAATTACATAATAATAACTAACACCTACTTATATTTGCATGTTTTTAATCTTCACAGCCCAAGTGGCAGGTACTGTGTATTAAAAATAACATACGTGTTAAATGTTAAAAATTGTTCAGAGAGTTATTTAAAATATCTGGAGTATAGATTGTTTCAAGAAATAACAAACAAACAGTAGTATCAATAATAGTAAAGATATTTATAATAAATGAAATAAAAACAAGTAATTTTTGATTGTGTGTAGATAAGACTGCAATTTCAAAATAAAACATATTTTATTGGCAAGATCTTAAGTGGGACAGAATAGAGATAGAGAAGAAATTCAAACAATGAAAAGTGACAAATCTGACAGGTATTTTATCCCTTTAGGGCCTGTATTATATACCCAAATTAGAATAGCACAGATCAGTCACAAAGTCTGAGACAGGAGTATATTTAGGTCTCTTTATGAGATGATTACTATTTTATTGATGAAATCTGGGTTGACCACAGTTAAAGTTTAACATAAAATAATCTGGGTGACAGTAAATTAGACATAGTTGGAATTTACCTGGGAGGAAAGCTTTATTATTAATACAGATTAAAAAGACCTCTATAAGATACCAAATTACATAGGAGTAATTGATTTATATATTTTACTTTAAAGTAGGTATCAACAGATATGATTCTTTTCAAGAAAAATATTACAAAATCCTCTTCACTTAAGTGCCCCTGGAAGCATTAATACTTGGAACCAATATTCACATAACTCTGCCCATAACACATCAAATTTAATGAAAGGTGAAAATTTTAACAATCCATCAGTTATTGTAGACTTAATTACTGATCCTAAATCAGTTAATAAGGCATTTTGTTAGTTGTCCACTTTGTATGTATGTTAACTTACTGCTTAGTAATGTGTATTACAGTGTCATAAGAACACTTAGCTTATTTAGTTGGATAAGTCTAGTTTACAACCTGTAAAAATGCCTATGTGATAGTTTATATTTGGCATATTTTATTGCCTGGCCTTCAAACGTCTTTCTTCATCCAAAAGCCAGATGTATTTAATTTTTAAGACTTATGTTAAGACTGAAAACAGGCATAAAATTTCTATTTGTGTAATACTGTATTCCCTAGCTCTGAATGGTATCTTTATCAATAGAGTGTTTTGACTACAATTTGGTAACTATTTACTGAATAATGGTAATAGAAAAGAATGCCAACTGGAAAAAAAAAAACAGCTTCTAACAGAATGCACAAGGAGACATTACAATTTGTAACTTCTAGATAAATTATGAATCAAATTTTTAGGACTTATCAACTTGAAAGGCGGTTAAAATAGACGAAAATATTCCTGGAGCTCAACTGGCTAACTGTCTAAAAGTAAAATAGTTGACATTTATTTACTGACACATATCCAACTTATCTTCATGGAAGATGCTAATGGTCTATGATTAAATTAGTAAAGATACTTCTACCATCTTATTTTTCTGAGGACTTATATATCATAGTAATACTGCTTTTCTTTTCTGACACACTTCAAAACCCTCATTTTGTTAGGTTTCTACCTAAGTAGCTACTAAAAATGCTTATAAGGGTCTTTACAGTTATGTTAGACATAATTCTATAATAATAATTCTATAATAATCTTTATATAAAGCATAAATTCTATGGTTTTTCACAGATTTCACATTATATAGCATACTTTTAGTATTTAGAATGTATCATTACCATGCAAAGTACAAAATCTCGTTCAAAAAGAATAGAGATTTTTACTACACCATAGTAAATTACCTTTTTGGTGTTACATATGAAAATTGGTGAGAGGCAAATGTAACTTGCTTTAAAATTATTTTATCTGACAGATCTATTATGTAAGCAATGGGAATACTCATAGTATTTACTTTTTCAGAGGCTGTTGAATCTAAGTTGTATTTTCTTATTGTTTGTGGACATGGACTCTGGAATATAGTATAGTGAGGACTGAATGTTAATTCCCTTAAGTTTCATCCATTAATTTTCCCTAGTGCGATGATTAATTATTTTTTCAGTTTTCCAATTTCCTCAATTTTTTTTCCCTGAATACCTTAGTAGCTGCTTACATTGGGGGAAAGAGGAATGTACTGAAGTCAAAAATTTATGTTTGAGGAATTACAAAATTAAAATGAATGAATCAGAGAAAATTAACAATGGAGATATAATGCAATAAAAACACAATGTAAAATAAAGCTATATTAAAACATCATTGCAAAAAAACCCTAATTTCATTATTTTTATAATCATAGGTATACCAAAAATTTTAAACTGCTTTTTAAAAATCCAGTCACAATATGCATATTATTTGTATCTATTTTCTTTTTTAATATATAATAATCTATTAGATACTGCAAACATTATCAGAAAATAGAATATATAATAACTCCTTATGTTCTAGTAAGTATTATCTGTTAGAAAAATGGGTTGATATAATAGAATGTTCCTGTAATATTGCTTACTGGCTTATATTTATTCCATTACATAGTTAATTCCTAAAGCTGAAACAATCATTACATTTTGATGTTCATCTGTTTTATTGAACTACCCACAGGGAGATTTATGGGAATGCTATCATGTCAAGGTCGTAGGATTAAGTGAACAGTGATGACAGTAAACAAGCCATTTCTCTATATTCCAAAGAGTTTAACTCAGTTACTTAAAATGCCATAAACATAAATAGTCTTCTCTCTGTAAAATGTATCCATGACAGATGACTTCAAAATATAGCACTCTAGGGCAATGGCACTTTCCAACTATGTAGGCAAGTCTTATTATTGACAAATGACACCAACTTACTTGTGAGCACAAATATCAGAAAATGCTCCACAATCTAATGCATACAATTTGAGTGTGCATATAATATAGAACAATATCCCTGTAAACTAATTTACTCTTCACTTATGAAAAACAAAAATATATGTTGTTATAAAAAGAGGATATCTATAGAGAAAAAGGCAGTCAGATTTCAAATTTCTAAACCTTTTAACATGCATTTTCATAATTTTCCAAAAATTTTATGAGTAGAACATTTTGTTTTAGAAAATGTGATACAGAAATAAAAAAGATCTAAACCAAAAAGCAAGCTTCTAAAACAAAAATCACAGCAAGTGTCAAGAGATTTATCTCACTAGCCTAATAATGTTCCATCTTCAATGATTTCAACAAAAATGCCTTAGAATCTGACAAGATTCCAGATGTTACTTTTTGAAAAATACTTTTTGGTTGGGCGTGGTGGCTCTTGCCTATAATCCCAGCACTTTGGGAGGCTGAGGTGGGCAGATCACGAGGTCAGGAGATCGAGACCATCCTGGCTAACACGATGAAACCCCGTCTGTACTAAAAAATAGAAAAAATTAGCTGGGCGTGGTGGCGGGCATCTGTAGTCCCAGCTACTTGGGAAGCTGAGGCAGGAGAATGGCATGAACCCGGGAGGTAGAGCTTGCAGTGAGCTGAGATCACGCCACTGCACTCCAGTCTGGGCAATAAAGCGAGACTCCGTCTCAAAAAACAAACAAACAAAAAACAAAGAAAACAAACAAAAAAAGAAAAACACTTTTTGGTTTGGTAAATGTATATTTTAATAAGCAGCTAAGTTATAGACTAAGGGACTGTGATAGCCTCACTTTAACTACAGATGTTTGTTGTGAATGGGTCAAAAATTTTAAATGTCATGCCATTTGTAAGCCGAGGAGCAGTTTCATTAATGTAGGGAATCCAAAAGCTAATTTTTATTTTAAAACTAATGACTTTTCTGTTGCTGAAAAAGTAGGTTAATATTTGTGAGAGTTATTTTATATTTACATGCTGATTTTCTTCATTATTTGTTGTTTCATGTAATTCTAATCTACGTATTATGCATTTTACAAAGTATTGTACTTCTGACTTACTAATTATCTTAATTTGTAAAAATCTATATATTTTAGAAAAAATCCATCAGAAATGATGATGGCAATCAACTGGCTCATAGAGGTTTCCGCCTAATTTCCTTCATGTCCAAATAACAGACATTTTTGATGCTTACCCATCCAATCATTACTGATCTGCATCACTAAGTGCTTTCAAATAGTTACTCTTACCAAGGTGACCTGTATTAGAGTTCTATCAGGGTCAGTGAATGTTGACTGGCTTTTAAAGCTCTGTCATTCCATAATATATTTTCAACTCCTCTCCCTTTGCACCTGCATTATGTTTTGTTTTAAGGAAGACCAACTTTGAGATGGGATTCTTTTAAGGCTCCTATTAAATCAGGCAATACTATCTTATACCTCTCCTCATTTGGGATTATCTGTCAGCCTCACAGGCCACTTCACTTATTTACTGAAGACTTTTAGAAGATGCTGACAATCTTCCTTTCCTGGATTTATCTTGGGTAAATCAACAGAAGATTCCATCCTTTCAGTTTCATAATCTGATTACCATGATCTTCAATCCCCCTTACTTTCATGACAACCTTCTGGATTTGTCAATCTTGTATTAATTGCTGTATTTCTGAATCTTAAATTTAAACATCCTACAATGTTCCATCCTTTTAAAACACTGATGCTTGTTTCCTTAACTGCTTAATTTTCTGCTCATTAATCCCCTTCTTTCTTTACTTACCTTCTTTAACTACCTCAGACTAAGTACACTCTATTACTTTGATGACTTCCTTACTTGTATCTTAATATTTACCTTATTCTTTTGCCTTGGTGAACCCACCCAGCAAGACACAGCCCTCGAAGAACCCATCTTCAAACTATTTTCAGTGCTTGGAAAAAGACAGCATATACTCTACATGTATTGTTGGACTTGCTGATAGACTATTTGTGTATGTGGGTTGTATAGGCAGAGAAAGGGTTGAAGGAAAGAAGTAAATCAAGGATGTTTCCTAGATGCCCTTCTCTGGGAAAATGGGAGAGATGAAATTTGTTGGCCATAAGACAAATATGTTTTGGATATGTCTGAGAAGGTTATCACATGCATAAGTAGTGACCTCATGTCACATGGAGCTATTTCTATTTTCAACTTCCTGGTAGACATTTCCACTAGAACATGCCACAGGCAAGGCAAACTCAACATAATCGTATTCCTTTGTATACCAGTTCCTTCTGCATTTTTCAGTTCCAAGAGTGACATCACCATTCAACCAGTGAAGGATGACAGCAACATTCCTGATTCTTTCCTATTTATTCAATCAGTAAGTTACAATGATTCCACCTAAAGTGAGATTTATGTTTTCTGTCCATTAGAACATTTAGAATTAATCATTTAGCTAGAACATGATGAGTTAAATGTCAAAGGTTCAAATATCCAAGGGAGGAGAAAAAATTGTTCCATGGTTACATAGTACCTTTGAATCAGATGTTTTAGGACAGTTCCAGAAAGGGAAGCCAGGGAATCCAAATGGATCAGAAAAATAAGCAAAATTTCCACGTCATCCTATGCCAACCCTTTCAGAACAAGCAGGATCTTGAATTCAGGACACCTGAGAATTCCCTTATCTTCTCAACAGATATAAGAACTGTTAGTAGATGAACTATCCTAGAAGAGAGGATGGACAGGAAGGCTTTTTGGGGTAAGGAAGTTGAAGTAGTCAGGGTTCAGGTAGTTAATTCCAAGGCTGGGAAGGTAATATAAAAAAGGGGTCCTAAAAGTAATAGGGTACATTTACTTTTAATGAAATGGCTGGAACCCATATGGCCATGCCCTAGGTACTACAGCTCCTTGCCTTAGTATAGAAACTAATGTAGCATTTTGGCCAGGAACAGACATACCTTTAAGAACAAATCAAACATGCTCCTAGAGTCCACAGTGAAATAAGAATCCCAGGGCTTTACACCAGTAAAATTATTAAAATAACTGTCTAATTCTGGGGTGTGTATGTGTTTGAGGCTCTATAAATAACTGGGATTAAATTTTCTACCAGCCCCATGGAGGGGCTAGGAGCAAATTAAACTGGATTTAAGTAAATGCTGTACTATAGTGACTGCAGTTCACATCCACCATAAATGGCAATGGTGAAGGTCTGAAGATAGGGGAAACAGGAGTGGGACCAGGAAGAGAAAGTGAATAGACTGCATGAGAATATTCTAAACCCAGGATTTGCTGAAAAAGCATATAATTTTTACTTTACACTTCCACCTGGTCATTGCTTACTTTATGTTTTCACGCTTACCTTATGTCACTTTAAGTTATTATTTTGTGCTGACAATGCTTATTCTAATTTATTTTAATTATTATTTTGACTTTAAATTCTTGAAACAGTGAGTTTAAGAACTCTTGTTTTGGAAGTGTAGAATATCAAATTGAAATAAAAAAACACATGTTCTCATTTGAACCTGTTATGTACATTTACATAGCTCTCATAAAACTATAATATAGCCTTTTGTGAAGCTTTATAGCCATTAAAAATATAATCTATGATGTAAATATATTTATTTCCTAAGCATGTTTGCTTGGTGGGCATGGGTAAGTCATCTTAGATCTCACAGTGTTACTGAGATCACAACTGGTAGACTGTTTAGTCTAACTCAATAACTGTCAATATACTTGTAACAACTATATTCATTGAGTGTAGAGCACATTCCTAGGTAAAACCTTGACATTTTAAATTATATAAAAATCGCTGGGAAAGTTTTTTTTTCTCATTTTAATAATTCATAATCTTTATTAGAGAATGGTAAATTTACTGTAGGATTATATAAAACACACATATACACATACACACACATATATAAATACATCTAGTACAAATTAACCTATTTATAGGTATAGCTATAGAGAAAGCTAATCCAATTTATGGTCTTGAGACTCTATGACCAACATAAGAGTGTTTGCATAGAAATAGCAGATAATCTGAGCTGTAACTTATTTATCTTTATAACAACAATTAAATACTATTTGATGGAAATCTTTATAAATAAATACATAATGTAGAGAGTGACAAATACTAGTGTTAACAACTGAAGAATCACCTGTAAAACGTTTTCCAGGCCATGTATTTTTTAAAGTTTTAAAATATTTTCAAATTTATACATAGTAAAATTCACACTCTGACTTACAATTGTATAAATCTTGACAGATGCATACAGGCATAAAACCACTACCCCAATCAAAATATAGGACAGCTCCATCATCCCGAAAAGCTCTCTCATGTGGCCACTTTCTAGTCAAATCCTCCCTCAGGTGTTAACCCTTGAAAACCACTGCTCTGTTTGCCTACAGTAATGAAGCATCTGTTAAAATATTTAGGTTGCTTTTCTTAATTACAATATTTGTTTCTCACTGTTAGGTTTGAAAAGTGTTTTTTCCCAGTCTATGGTTTTCCCAATCTGAAGGAATGTGACTTTCTCTCAACAGTCTTTCACAGAAAAAATGTTTTAAATTATTTTTTCTTTTATGGATCAGACTTTTGGTACTGTATTTAATAACTCTTTGCCCAAAACAAGGAAGGTCACAAAGATTTTTCTCCTATGTTTTCGACTAGAAGTCTTATGGTGTTACATTTTGTATTTAAGTCTATGGTCCATTTGGAGTTAAGTTTTGCATAGGGTCCGTGGTGCAGGCAAGTTCCGATTTTTGCACATGGATGTTCAATTGTTTCTGCGCTATTTGCTGAAAAGACTTTATGATTTCTCCACTACATTGCCTTTGCACTGTTGTGGGAAAAACAAAACAAAACAAAGAATGCTTCTTCATTCTTAAAGTTCTATGTTTTTGTTCCCCTTCTACCTGAAAGAGGTCCTCTGGAATTTCTTTGAGAACATTTCTATTGGTGAAGAATTCTCTTAATACTTCATTGAGAATGTTTTAATTTTGCCTTCATTTCTAAAGAATATTTTGGCTGAATGCTGAATTCTGGGTTGCCAATTATTTTTCTGGCCTCCACTTATCTCTGATAAAAAAGTTATCTTTTGAATTGTTGCCTATTATAGGTAACATGTTGTGTTTTCCTGTATTTTCTTTCGAGATTTTTTCTTTACCTTGATTTTCAGAAGATTAATTAGGATGTGCCTAGATTTAGCTTTAATTGTATAATTGTATTTATACTTTGTCATCTCTGAGCTTCTTGAGTCTCTAACTTGACATCTTCCACCTAATTTGATACATTTTCAACCATTTTTTTCTGTAAATAATGTTTCTGTACCAACTTCTTTCTCCTCTTCTGATGATTCAGTGTTCAAACTCAGACGTTTTGTGTGATATTATCCCAGAGGTGCCTGAAGCTATCTTAATTTTTCCCTCAATCTGATTTCTCCCTTTTCTTCAATTATAAAATTTTGTTTGATCTATCTTCAAAATCATTTACTCTTTCCTCTGTCATCTTCATTCTACCATTGAGCTTATCCAGTGAATATTTCATTTTAGGTGATGGATTTTTCATTTTTTGTTTTTTTATATACTTTTTATTTCCCTGCTGAGATCTATCAGTCTATTCATTTAAAAAGTATTTACCTTTACTTCATGGAAGATGATAATAAAGGTGCTTTTAAGTCTTTGATAGTTCCAACATTTCAGTTATCTTGAGATTGGCATCTGTTAACTCTCTGTCCTTGAGAAACGGTGAGATTTTCGTTTGTATATTGAGGAATTTTGGACCGTATCCTGGACATTTATAATATTACCTTGTAGTACACTGGATCATGTTAACTTCCTCTGTAGAATATTTGTTTATTTTTGTTCTGGAAGTCAATTGAACCTTGTAGATTCAGACAAGTTCTTCCGTGCCTTCAGTGGGTGGCAGGTCCAAAGTCACTTCAGTTTGGGCCTTGGATTTGGGAAACCTAAGAATACTTTTTAAAGCCCCAGATTTTCAAGTCATCAGTCCTCTTCTTAATTCACAGTTCTTTGTATTTCATTATTCTAATGGCCAGTTTTTATAATCAATACAATAATCAGTAATTAGTCATTGAAATTACTACAAGCTTTAGGGTCAGATCAATCTAGACTCAAATCCTACTTTTGTTTCTATTACTTAGCTGTGTAATACTGGGCAAGACATTTGATTTCTATGAATCTCATATTTTTTAATCCATAAAACAGAAAAAATAATGTCTTCCTTACAGTTGTTACAATGAAAATAAGACATTCCAAGTGAAGTATCAATCTAGTTACCATCAATACATAGCTGTGCTCCCAACATCTTACCAGAAAACGAAACCTTAATAGTAATGCTTGTATGAAAATGAATAATAAAAACTGAGATCACACACACACACTCTCACACACACACACACACGCCTATTAAACTCAAGGGGCTATTAAAACCTGTTCACTTAAATTAGGCTGTATGGCTAAATTAGTTTAAGCAATAGGAAATATGATCCAAAAAGCTAAAATAAACAAAGAAAAACTATATACATTGAGCATTATTTAACAACACGGAATCTCAAAATTTGCATGTTAAAGGATGTCTCGTAGTTTTCCTCAACACAGAAATAAAGATCAACATTATTAATTCAAACGCTAAAGTATGTTAGAACTGGCCCCACCACTGAATCCAAAGATAGATGTAAAAGAGATTTTTATGTTATAACTAAACTTTTTTTCCGGTAGAATAGCAAGTAGAACATTATAGGGATGAAATTCCTTCATATTTAACATATACTTGATAACAGGGATATAACAACAATTAGTATTCAATCTCTACGCTTAGGAAGCTACAAGTATGTTGAAAAGATAGGCACATTCACATGGCTATAAAACATTAAGTGATATATCACAGATAATTTCAATACAGACAACAACAACAAAATATGGGGAAGCAGTGTTAGAAAAGATAGAGAAAGCCAAGGGATGCTATAGAAAAAGGTGACATTTGAACTCGGCTATAAATAAGGTGACTATATTTTCCTATTTGTCCTGCATATGTATCTTCATATAACAGCCAGACTGATGTTGTTAAAACATAAATCAGATCATGTTATTCTCCTGTTCAAATCCTTCTTTGCTTTTCATGCTACTTAGGATAAAGTCACAAATCCTTAACATGATCAAACAGGACTTTTAATCATCTGGCTCATGTTATTCTCCAGTCTCCTCTCAAGCCACTACCCTCCAGACAAACTACCCTCCTTTTTGTTCATTTTGTTTTTTAAGCCCAGAGTCTTTGTAATATTTCTCTTCTGAATGGTTTACACGCCACTCTTTGCTAAAGATGCGCTACTTATCTCTGTACTTAGCTTAAACAGAGCTCCTTCAAACAAGTCTTTCCTCACTCCCTAGTTTAAAATAAAGCTCCTCTGTTTTACACGCTCCTTCAAAGTACCTGGCACTTTTCTCTCCTATCATTTGCCAACGTTTTATATCTTTTATTTCCATTTTTTTTTTTTGAGATGGAGACTTGCTCTGTCGCCCAGGCTGGAGTGCAGTGGCACAATCTCGGCTCACTGCAACATCTGCCTCCCAGGTTCAAGTGATTCTCCCGTTTCAGACTACTGAGTAGCTGGGATTACAGGCACACGCCACCATGCCCAGCTAATTTTTATATTTTTAGTAGAGACAGGGTTTCACCATGTTGGCCAGGCTGATCTCAAACTCCTAACCTCAAAGTAATCTGCCCATCTCGGCCTCCCAAAGTGCTGGGATTACAGGTTTCAGCCACCACGCCTGGCCTATTTCTATAATTACTAATTCAATATCAATCTCTTCTACTAGACTATAAGCTCAGTTGGGGAGAAAGTACATCTGTTTTGCACAAATAGAAGCTCAAGAATTATCTATTGAGGCTGGGCATGGTGGCTCACTCCTATAATCCCAGTATTGTGGGAGGCCGAGGTGGGCAGATCACTTGAGGTAGGGAGTTCAAGACCAGCCTGGCCAACATGGTGAAACCCTGTCTCTACCAAAAATACAAAGAATTAGCCGGGTGTGGTGGTGGGTGTGTGTAATCTCAGCTACTCTGGAGGCTGAGGCAAGAGAACTGCTTGAACCCGGGAGGCGGAGGTTACAGTGAGCCAAGATCGTGCCATTGAACTCCAGCCTGGGTGACAGTGTGAGACTCCATCTCAATTAAAAGAAAGAGAATTATCTGTTGATAAAATGAATAAAATCAATACATTACAACTATGTATTAGAAGTTAAAGAGTGATTAAGCGGACAGAAAAAATTTTTAAAAGGCTCTTTGCAAAGAACAGACTAACAGAAAAAAGAGACTACTAACAAGCATTGGATATCTATTGTGTCTGACATTATATTAAGCATTTTGCACACAGTTATTTCACTTCTTCATATTAACATAACCCAATTTAGTAGAAACTTTTCATTCCATTTTCTGAATGAGAAAAGGTGAGCATCAGGAAGGTAAAATCTTTGCTCAAAAGACATGAAATCAACAAAAATGGCCATAAATGATAGACTGCATAAAGAAAATGTGGTACATACACATGATGGAATACTATGCAGCCATAACAAAAAATGATACCATGTCCTTTGCAGGGACAAAGATGGAGCTGGGGGTCATTATCCTTAGCAAACTAACACAGGAACAGAAAACCAAATACCATGTGTTCTCACTTACAAGTGGGAGCTAAATGAGAACACACGGACATATAGAGGAGAACAACACACATTGGGGCCTACAACAGGGTGGAGGGTAGGAGGAGGGAGAAGATCAGGAAAAATAACAGATAATAGGCTTAATTCCTGGGCGATGAAATAATCTATATAACAAACCCCACAAGTGTTCCTATGTAACAAACCTACACATGTACCACTGAACTTAAAAGTTAAAAAAACAACAAAAAAGAAGAAAAACAAAAACACCTCTTTGTTCGAGATTACATAGCTTACAAGTCACACAGCTAGAAAGTAATTGAGCTCTTAATGTTGATTATAAAGCTCAAATTCTATGTGCAAAGATTATTTTATCAAACCTAGCTTACATGCCATCTACACACAGTGCCATGATACATGTGTATGGAAACTTTCATGGATTCATTAATTTTTAAATTATGTGTTGAACACTTATTATATGCAAAGTTCTATGCACTGGGGATATACCAGTAAATGAGAGTCCATAATATCAGGTAAAAAATACTTAAACACTAAATTATATGTCAAGTGATAGGTGCTATGAGGAAGATTAAAGCATTGAAAATTGAGGGAGTGACGAAGGGAAAAATGCGGTGTACAATTTTTGATAGAATGGTCAGAGAAGTCCACTCTAATGAGGAAACACTTGTGCAAAGACCTATCTGAGTATATCATACAGAAGGAACAGCATACAAAAGGAGGAAGTGCTTGGCCTGTATACAAAACAGACAGAAGCCAGGGTGGCTGCGGTGGAGTGAGCCATGGGCTGAGAAGATGCATGGCACGATGTGAGGTCAGATGTAACAGTGAAACAAAAGAGGTCAGAAGAATAGAGTTCATAGAAGACTGTCAAATACAGTTTAGAAGTTCAGTAAGATGAACTCCAAACAAAAAAATCAATGGTCACTCTACTATGGAAGAATATTTTTCAGTTACTCCTAAGTATGACATAAATATTCTTACATGCACAATTGTATTAATCCCATTGGATTAGCCTGCAAAATATAGCCACACATTTTTCTTGCATTTGCAAGTTGAGAGCATTATTCTGTAGTAGAAACATACACTGTATAATATATAGAAGTTGATAATTTATATAAAAACCAAATCTGTAACATTCACAGAATAACAGCATTCAAAAGTAACTTTTGCTGTTAAAACATTTTCTTGTCTTTTTGAGGAACTTGTGAGTCCAGTTAGAATATATAAATTTTTCTATGTAAAATGTTACTGGATTTGTAAACAACTGTTTTAGGTGGATGCTGGCTCTAACACTTTGGTTTCATGCAGGGATAAGTACTTTTTGGCATTTAATAAAGATAAATAAAATATAAAATTATTCCCAATGAACTAGTTTATTTTCTATTATTCCATGATAGGTATTGTCACTGACAAAAAAAGGGCATACACAAAGTATTTATTCATTAATTTGTTCACAAATTTTTTGGTACCTACTATGCATCAAGGCTTATTCTGGGTGCTGGGGATACAATTATGGATAAAAGAGCAAAAAATCTATTCCATTATGAAGCTTACATGCTATTGGAAAACAAAACAATAAAAATAATATTTAAGTATAATATATGAAATTTAAGTATCAAAGTAATAGATGTTGAAAAGCAGGGAAATACAATATAAAATATTTGAAGGAAGAAGTGCAATTTTAGACAGAGTGACTAGAGAAGAATTTTTTTTTTTTTTTTTTGAGATGGTATCATTTGGAATTAATGCCTGAAGAAAATGTAAAAGTTTGCGAAAGTATTCTAAACAGAGCAAATATGATGTGCAAGAAAGAAGCCAGGGTGACCATAACAAAAAGAACCAAGAGGAGAGTACTGGGAGAGAGGTTAAAGAGTTAACAGAGACTAAACCATGTAGGGCCTAATAAGTCACTATGAGATCTTATTTCTCCCCTCAGTGAATGGTAAACCTCAGCAGCAAGTGTTCAAAAGAACTTTCTGCAATGACGGAAAGGTTCTGTGACATCTACTACGTTAGCCACCAGCCACATGTAGCTACTGAGTACTTGAAATTTGGCTAGTGCAACTGAGGCATCAGAATTTTAATTAAATTTAATTATAATTAATTAAATTTGAATAGCCACACATGACTAGTGGTTACAGTCTGGCATAGTACAGCTGTGGAGATTTCTAAGCACAGGAGCAGAGGGATTTACATTTTAACAAGAGTCACTCAGGCTGTTGTGCTGAGGATGGACTTTAGGAGGACGGGAAAATATAAAAAGAAAGACTATATATCATGCTGGTACAATAAGTCAAGTGAAATATGAAAATAAGACTATACATCATGCTGTTACCATAAGTCAAGTGAGAATGATATGGCTTGGACTAAGGTGATCCAAGGTAATGGTGAGAAGCAGTCAAAGCTGGATATGTTTTGTGGCAGTGTCAGTAAGATTTGCTGAAGGGCTCAGTGTGGGATGTGTAAACAGCAGTCAAGGACGGAGCAACATTTATGGCCTTGGGAACAGTAAGCATGGAGTTGCCTTTGGCTGAGATGGAGAAAAATATAAGAGAAACTGGTTTGGAAGAAAATATTAGAAGCTCAGTTTTCATATGTTAGGTGTGAGATGACTATTAGATAATCAAGTAGAAGACGCCAAGTGGACAGATGAATATACAGAGCTGGAGATGGGAGAGATCTGGACTTGCAATAATAAATTTTGGAGTTATCAACATACTAGTAGTATTTTTAAGTCATGGGACTAGATAAAATTGTCTAGAGAGTGAATAGACAGAAAAGAGAAGAGGTCCAATGATATTAGCTGAGCCCTATTAGTTAATAAAATACTAAGGAGGATTAAACAGAACAAAACCTATGCTTAAAGGTTTAGAGTTCAGTGACACAGTGAGTAAATGATCATAAAAACATTGTGGGTTTTTTTTCAGATAGTTGGCAGAAACTAATGCGCAGGAAAGAAGACGCCTGCTCTTCTGAGGGCTCAGGCCATGCTTTCTGTCAGTCTAACGAGAGGTCAGATAGCACAGGATGCATCTGACATGATACCACATGACTGCTACTACGGAGGTCACTGTCCTTTAGCTGTATTCTAATTACATAAGGAAATAATTAAAACCCAAACGATGTACTGCTTTATATAGCTAAGGCAATATCCTGAATCATACCAGCTGCGTTACTCGCAATATAATGTTACAGTCCTGACTACATATAAGTAAGTATTAAGAGATAAACCCAATTCAGATAACACAAAAGGGAGACAAGGTCTGCAGATGGTAAAACGCTCAGGTTATTGTTAGTGTGTGTAATGGTTAAATTTTATGTCAACTTGGCTAGGCTATAATGCCCAGTTGTTTGGTCAAACATTAGTCTAACTGTTGCTGTGGAGGTATTTTGTAGATATGATTAACATCTACAGTCAGTTAACTTTAAGTAAAGGATATTACCCTCAAGAATGTGGGAAAGGCTCATCCAATCAACCAAAGGCCTTAGCAAAAGCTGAGGTTTCCTGGAGAAGAAATTCTGCCTCAAGGCTGTAACACAGAAATCTTGCCTGAGTTTCTAGCCTGCCAGCCTGTCCTACAGATTTCAGACTTACCAGCTCCCATGATCTCATGAACAAATTCCTTAAAATAAATTTATTTAATGAATATAAATATCTCTGGAGCATCCTGACTGATACAATCTGCCTCTATTTGTACAAGCAGTGTGATACTATGTAAGTTTTATTTAACCTCTTTCAGCTTCAGGTTTTTCCTGGTAAAATGGAGAACACCTCAATGTCACCCTTAATAAAGATGTTCAAGGATAAAGGAAATAATCCATGTAAAGTTCTTAGTATGGTACCTAGCACATAACAAATAATAAATGTTAGAGGTCACGGGTTATTGCTATTATTATGATAAATATTAAGTGCTGACTATTTTAAAGACATATAATTTTACCTTAAATCCAAAAATAATAAAGTTTAAAAAAATCTATCTTACACTCATAATCCCAGGAAGTTGGTTAAATACCATCCTACTCATATTCTAGGTGTTTTTCTCTAACTAACAAAGTCTCATTCTGTCACCCAGGCTGGAGTTCTGTGGCACAATCTTGGCTCACTGCAACCTCCGCCTCCTGGGTTCAAGCAATTCTTGTGCTTCAGCCTCCTGAGTAGCTACAATTACAGGCGCCCACCACCACGCCTGGCTAATTTTTATAAATTAGTAGAGACGGAGTTTCACCATGTTGGCCAGGTTGGTGTCAAACTCCTGACCTCAGGTGATCCACCCGCCTCGGCCTCCCAAAGTGCTGGGATTACAGGCGTGAGCCACCGCACCCGGTCAACAGAATCATTTTTACCAAGGCTCTTCTTAGTAGTGTCCTGTTTACATTTCACCAGCCAACTCTGTCAAACAGAGATTTAATAAACTCTGCCAAACAGAGATTTAATAGAAACATTTAGTGGGGTCAAATAAAATAAAAATATAAAAGGAAGAACATCAGCAATCTAAATATACTGACCTGTTTCACTACTAGTTTTCCAGAAAACTTCATTGTACAGATAACAACAAGAAGAACAACAAAAATAATTGTATGTCCACAAAACTTTAGGGAGAACATTTGTGATTTATAAACAACCAAATTTTAGTTTTAGTTGTACTACATTACCATAAACAACCATATTTGAGATGAAAATCTTCCCTTGGTAAGACTGAATAGAAAATTACGAAAGAAAACTTTTTAGAAGAACATATTACTTCTCTATGTATATGCTTATATATGCTTCTGTATAAAAAAGAACGATACAACTTTAATAAATAGGATGAGTTGACTCTAAAAGATTCTTTTTTAAAAAGAGTCACTTCTTATACCTAAACAACCATGTTACATATGAAAGACAGTAGACTAAAATACTTGCCTAACCGTATTTTGTATTATGTTGCATATTATTATAAAGTAGACATAACTTCCATTGTAGCTACTATAAAAAGTTTAGATTTTCCCTTAAACTCTTCTGATGAAGAATTATTAAAGATTTCAGGAAAAATTTCAATTAATTTTTTTATATTTTAAATTATTTTTTAAATGACTTTTAAATTTGTAGCCATTTTTTTATTACCAACTATTATAGTTAACCTATGAATCGTTATTTACTCTAATTTATTATAACTCACCTATGAGAAACTGCTCCCCAAGCACCATGTTTATTTGTGAGAATATTGAGAATCTTCTGTTTCAGCTGATTTGCTGTTACATGGTCTCGATGTTTTGCAGCACTGATCAGATGGTCACACATCTTTTCTTCCTCTCTTCTATCAGCAGCATACTGGGCACACTGTGACTATAAAGAAATACAAACGATGCACAATAATAAACTTTTTACTGCATATAAGTAAGGATGATATACATCTAAGTTAAAGGGTAACAGGAATTCAATTTTTTAAAACTCAAATAATGTAATCTTTTGATATTTTGTTCTAAAGAATACATATTGTCACCTTTCAAATATAAAAAGTGCTCTTTCTAAAGTACATGTAAAATCATTTGAATAATATTGAAGTAATTAAAGACTCATGGTTTCTTCCAATTCTGAGACTCTAATTTTTATGTATTTTAGAAGCACAAATATTTACTATAAATGTAAACCTACTTGTTTATCAAGCCAATACAGTATATCTCACTTAAAATAAGAGGCATGTTGCTGATAATTACATATGAATCAAAAATCTGTCACTTAATTTATAGTTTTCCATTTCATGAATGGTAATGTGATATAGAAGAAAATGTAGTCATTTAGGAATTCAGTAGACCTGGATTTTAATTCACAAAATACACAAACTCCATATATTTTAATGTACTCAGTTTCATATTTGTAAATGAGGAGCTGAGACAAGATTTTTTCTACGATCTCTCCACATTCTTAAAATGTAATATGTTCAAACAGTTTCATGAGAACTACAACCTTATTCTTACCTCCCTTTTCCCATAATTATCAGTTGTCATGTCAGCTATCTGACGTGTATTCATTCTTACATTTGTTAGCAACACTGTTGATCAATGGATCATTTTTTGTATTAAAAATATTTCATGTAAATATGAAGAGGAACATTAATTATAAATTTGGTTCTTTTTATTGTAGTTTTTATAAAGAAAACTACAATAAATGCAGAGTAGTGTGACTATAACTTTTAACATTAATAAACTTGTAATACAAGTAATATAACTAGGAAGAAAAAAGTCTCATACATCTGATAAAATAAATAGAACTAGTTCACATTCATCATTACTATGCAAAAATCTATTTCATGGAAGGCACTTGAACATATTCCTCCCATTATCTATTGATATACACTACTACCACAAGTAATCTCTTCTGGAGAAATAACCCTACAGTAATCTAAGAAGGATTAATTCATTTTCCAATTTATCTTTTTGTACAGGGAATCACCAATTAGTACAATGATCTGCCTCAGTAATGAGCTTAATATTTCATTAGTTCACTGGAGAGTAAAATTAAATTTTCATTTTTCTTCCTTAACAATTACAGTAGCTAACTAAAAAAACTTAACTGTGAAGTACCCATCTAATATCAAATATACTTTTCTTCCTAATTATAGGCTGATATGTGGGATAGAAAAATTCCTCAGAAAGTTCTAGCAAAATGTCCTGACTTGTAAAATCTTTTACAATTTAAAAGGGATATCTTTGTGTAAACCACACACACACATCAACAGCTCTAACCCAAAAAGAAGAGACAGAAACATTCAGGTTAAAAAAATAAGGTACAATCATCAAATAACATTGGCATACAATCAAAATTAGATTTACATTAATATTATATTTTATGTATATAAAATCTAAAAAACACTAAGTCTTCATGTCTCCTCGGAAACCACTTATCACCTTGGGAGTTGACCCACAATGAGGGTAATCTCATTCCCAAGAGTAAAAAATTGGTGTGTGTTGCGTGGGGGATACAAATATTGTTATTTCAGTACATAAAACACAAATGTATGTAAGTACAAAAACAGATGCGCAGCCTATGGGTGGTATTATAACATTTCTTTGGGATGAGTGGCCAATTAGGCAAAATGTCTAAAAGGACTCCTAGGGAATTGATAACAACAAGAAGAACGGTTGAGAAACTGCCCTTGGCCTAATGTCATCTTGGTTAAACATGTGTTAAAGCTCATAACTAATATCCAACCACTTGAAAATCTACTTTAAATGTTTCCACATAACAAATATTGATCTGCTTATATCCCCACAAAATATCTTGATTTTCTTAGTGCAAGTACAGACACTCAAAACTGATCCTGCAGGGAATTCAGTTGAGATTCCAAATCTTATTTACTACTACGAAACTTCACTTTGATAGACACTTAAAGATCACTATACTTTTATTGAAGTTTAAAATATCTGGTATCTTTTCCAGAATATGGTTGCTGCAATTTCACAAGACAAGTGCCTGCTTGTCTCCTGCCTCTTCTGACCGAATGAAGCAGAGGTCATGTGTTTGAAAGTAACAGCGGCTATTTTCCTGTCTCATGCTTTTCAGCTAGCTAGGTCAGAGATCACTAGACACAGTCTATCAACGTGTATGACTCACAGAGCTGCTTTACTGAGATAAAAACCTCCTCAAAACTAGAATTGTGGGCTCTGATTTCCAGCTACACCATACTTGTTAGCCTGTTGTATCAGGAGAATAAATTGGTGGGTCATTTATTACTTTCAAGCCCAACGTAAGCCAAACACCAGGGCGCATAAATATTTCTGGAACCTATTTTGTCTTGTAAATGGAATAAACTGAAATAATTAATAACTGTTATACATAAAACATAGAAATTGAAAGATTTTTTTGAATGTTATATGAGTTTATTCATATAACTGTATCATATACTCATATCGACCTATTGGTGTGTAAATATCTGCTAGCTTAAAATAACTAAAATTGTTGCATTATAAATTATTTTTTGCATTTACTCTTGAGTAGGTTAGAATAACTTCAGTCTACCAAATGGTTAGGCACATATAGGGCAGAAGGAATGTTTTCATGCTGTAAATGGGGTGAAAATAAATTAGTACTCTGTGTTTGACATTTACTAAAGCTTTTAAAAAACAGGAACAGAAATGCCTTCAGTGAAATTTTCCTTTTAAAAAACATTCTTATGTAAGGTCACAGATACGTGATTTTTGGCTTATAACAGAAATGCAAAATTTAGTGTACTCCCAAGACCTTACCTCAAACTCTGCATGTTTATGTACATCTTCGGCTCTCTGTCTGTTCAAAATAAACTCAGCTTCATTTGCAACACGAACTATATGGTCCTTCATAGCATGGCACAGTAATCTAAAAAGAAAAATACCTTTAGAAATATTATTCTTAATAGCTTTGGTTCGTCCAATTTTTTTCAATAATCAGATTGCAGTATTTCAAATATATATGTTTTAGATAAAGCTAGATATAAAATTAATATATTTTAAATTATGATTCAATAAAATGTGAAATACAGAAAGATGTCATAAAACTGTTGTATCAATTCCTCTGTTAAATAGTGTGTCTTGTGAATCAGCAACTCAGTTAATTCAATTAAGATAGGTTACTTAAAAATAAAAAATTCTGGTTGGAGTGTTTTAAAATGGTTATGCAACAGAACTTACTATCTTAGAGGTAATTTTTCACAGATAAGTTCAATGACCACACTTTAGGAAATCAATAGACTAGATTCTTATTTTTTTTTTTTACATTGTACCTCAATAAAATTTTTAAAAATATAGGATACCCAGTTAAATTTGAATTTCAGATAAACCATGTAGATTCTTACTTTAAATAATGCAGAATGATAAGACTAAATGACATCTAAATTCTTTTAAATGCTGAGATTCCAAATTCTAATATGGAACTACAGTTAAAGTTCAACCATAGAACCGAATTTTTTAGCTACAGAAGTTACTTTTTGAGAAGATTCGAATTAGTTTTTAAATGTGTAGTAACATTTACAGTGAAAAGCCTCTCACTATGTCCTCTAGTCGCCAAATTTTCAACCTCAACAGATACCCACTGTTATGGCTGGGTGTGTTTCAGAGACTTCTAAAATATACAAATAAAATACAAATATATTATTTTCCCTCACTTCCTAACACTGATAATTATTAGTACGTTATACAGTCTGTTTTTTACCCAGCTTTTCTCACATAGCAATGTATCTTGGATATCTTTTCACATGTACACAAAGGGAGCTTCTTCTGACTTCTTTTGTAACACGTGGCAGAGATTACTTCCAAAGATGGCTGCAACAACATTTCTCATCCCACATGCTCTCTTTTGCCGTGTGACTTTGTCATTAAAAAATGGAGACTTTTGCTACTCCTTGTTGATCTGGACTTGCCCTGTGACTTCCTGTGAGCCACAGAATACAGCAGAAGTGATGCTATGCGACTCCTGAGGCTAGGACTAAGATGCCAGGCAGCTTTTGATAGTTTTTGAACTCTCTTCTGGACTCTGTTGCTCCCCTGAGAGAAGCCTACAGGACATGGAGCACACTGAAGAGCACAGAGGTGCTCGGGCTCTCAGGCCTAGATGAGGTCTCAGCCCAAAGTAAGTCACATTCAGGACACTGCAGACCCAGACAGCTCCACATGGAGCCAGAGAGAACTGCTTAGCTGAGCCCAGGCAATGAGAATCATGAGAAAGAAAAAAACTGATTACTGGTTTAAGCCACATGATGATGATGATGATGGAGGAGATGGAGGAGGAGGAAGAGGAGGGGAAAATAATATTGATTATAACAATATCATTTTGTTTTTCACTGTGTCAATTAAAAACAATGATTTGACCTTTTTTAGTCTTCCTCAATTTTTTTTTTTTGGCAAAAAGTAATTACTGTATGTTAAAAACACACACACACACACAAATAATATTTAAAAAGCTACCCTCAAGTCTTTCTGGGCTTTCCTTAAAGGGGAAGCTTAAGAAGTAGTTTCAGTTCCTTTATCTATGTCCTTTTTAAATTTCATTCTAATCCTCATATTCCTTCATTGTACAGTTTTTCTTTCTGGGGATTTTAATCAGAAGTACTATTTCAATAACAGTATTACTTATTTTCACTGCTCATTAATGAAATATATCAACTTTTTTTGCTCAAGTTTTCATAAATATAAATCAGATGGGAATAGATTTAACTTTGTTTTAATTTCTGTACTTACTAAATACTGAGTCCTAGTAATTCCTTCTATATTCTTCACTATATCATGTCTACCTGTGGCAAACTTTCTTCTTTACTGACACATAAATATAAGCAGAAGAAACAAAATATCATTATATATTCTGATATTTCTAATTTATTGTTTAAATATAATTTTAAAAGCCTACATATGTCTTTGAGGTAAGCGTGACTATATGGGATTTATTTGTTCTTTCTAATATCAAGGTTGAATTACAAAACATGAAGTTTTCATCTTTCCACCAAATTACTTGCAATATCTTTGTGGCATTTTCCATAAAAACCGACAGGTGAATAGTTCCTTTATTTTAGGGTGGTAATGTAAATACTGAGCAACACTGAATTCACGATAGTTCTCAGTAGAAATCTGTCTAAAATCCATGTCTGCTCGGACATAGATTTAACCACTCCTTGATGAGATTTAGGTTAAATAACTACTCTGTCACTCTAGGACCAGTGGGAATGGTTCTGACAGTATGACAGCAGCACCAGTAAAATCTTGCATAGCAGCAGGATAGGTGCAGATATTTCCTAGCAGCATGGAGCAGTAATCTCCCCAATCTCTTGAGGGGGACATAGGCACATTCTAATGGGAAAGTTGTCTAGTTTTCCATCTACAAGTTAACCACAACACAAATTATTAAAAGAATACAAAGGTTATGGAAATCTGTTAGGCATGACGATACTTAGGAAAAAAGATAAAAAGTCCTCTGTAAATGATGTTGGAGGGCATACAGTCTTAATCACTGAGGGAAATGGAAAATTAAAATAAGCTAAAAAAGAAAATCATGTAAACTTTGATTATTAACTTTTGATCATATTATCAACCTACATTTTGTAGAGAGGCTTCAAAAGAGAGAAGAGATGTGATATTAGAATATTCCGTTCAATGGCTTTGTCTAGTGCATGCTGAAGGCTGAAGAAAGCCAGGAAGAAATCTAATATGTGCCAATTAGTGCAGATCACAAAACTTAAATAGATTAACAGGAGACAGCAGGAAGGGAAGGGCACATGGTCTGGCTGGTTAATACATATCATTCCCAGGAGCAAAGCAGTGGATTAGCAAAGCAAAGAGGCATGGCGGTGGGGGTGGAGGCTTTGTAACAAAAGACTCCTGTCCTCAGACACACCAAAGAAATTGTATCAGTTTTCCAAAGTCTGTGCCCCTATCTTGGGCACTTATGAGTTCTGCCAACTGATCTATGCTGTTTTATTTACAAGAGGAGAAAGTATCTTTCTATGACTCTTGCCACCATTCTGAATGACCCCATTACCCACATGGAAAACACTGATCACAGCAGCGCACAATTCTTTGACTAGTTAACTTGAAAGATCTTCAAATCTCCCTCACTTCAGCAAATAAATCCAATGGCCATAAGTAGCTTCATTTCACAAATCTTCATGCTTTAAGTCTGCTCTCAGATCATGATCTCCTATCCTTGCTGCTCTCTTTCCTCTTGTGCTTAAAAATTCACTTCCTTTTGCATCCATCTGGGATCTCACAATTCCATGTTTCAACCACTCTTGCCAACACCTTCACTTAACTCCTGATCTACCTGCTGCACTGGAGTTAAAGATACGTAACACTGGGTTAACACACTGGTCTCCTTCCTCAGTCTTACATCTAGGCTATTAAGGAAAGTAACAAAATGAATTTTGACTGAAGATAAAATCTGTATTTCTTTTTGACAGTCAAATTGTTTTTCACTCAGGTTTTAAGAGGCTACACGAATGTCTTCACTATCCTAAGCTCACTTGCTTAAAAAACTAGTATATGTAAATAAATAAATAAACCACTCGGCTGCACTTGGTGTTTATCAGTCTCTTGTTTCCTCAACAAATTATTTTATCTCAAATATGTATATATGCCAAAGCAATATGTTGTTCAGATTGCTTGTTTGTGAGTTTTATAAATAAAGCTGCAGGTTTTCTATACATACTGTTTTTTAAATTAAAATAGTTCAAAATTCTCTTCTATTCCTAATTTGCTAAGAGTATTCTTTCTAATCATGAATGTTACTGACCTTTACTAGATGTCTGCACCTACTAAGATGATCATAAAGGTTTTCACTTTTAATGTGATAAATGAATGACATTTTTAGAAATTTTTAAAATGATGAACAACTCCTGCATTCATGGGATAAACTTCCCTCATCACCCTCTTCCAGTTTGCCCCACATATACATGTTATCTTTTTATACACAGTTGAATTGAGTTCTGCTAATACTTCAATTAGAACTTACAACTCTATATTCACAAGGGAGACTGGCGTGTGATTTTCCTTTCTCCCACACGTCTTGTTTGCTCTTATAATTGAGATTACACAGGCCTCAATGAACACTCTGGATCATTCCCTGTCTCTGATCTCTAGGAGTTTGTGTAAGTTTGGAACAGTGTTTTACTTCAGCATTTGGTAGACTATCCTGTAAACTATTTGGGCTTAGAGTTTTCTCTACAGGAAGAAATTTTACTGATTAACTTCCTTTCATACTTAAAGAACTATTGAGGGTTTTGTTTCTTCTTATTCAGTTATAGGAAGTTGTATATTTTCTAGGAAATTGCTCGTTTCATTTAAATTTGTAATTTTAATGGTATAATGTTTTGATAGCAGTCTCATTTTCTTTTCTAATTAGTTTTGGCTATAATTCTGTCTCCTTTTCATTCTGTGTGTTCACTATTTGTGTTGTTTTATTTTGTTCTTAATCTTAGAAGTTTGCTCATTTCTTATTAATGAATAAACATTTATCTTTGTTAATCTTCTCCACTGTATCTTATTTTTCTATTTCCCTGATTTCTGTTAGACTTCATTATTATCAGCTTTCTTCTACTTTGTGAAGGGGTTCTGTCATTTTCCTAACTTGGATTTTTTTTTTTTTTTTTTTTTGCAGTTAGAGATTTAGTTCATTAATTTTAGGCTTTTCTCTCAAGTAATAAGCTTTTATGCAAATAGATTTATCTTCAAGTTTCATTTTCCTTACATTCTACAAGTTGTTCTATTTAGTATATCTATTATTGTTTAGTCTAAATACTTTTTATGTTTCTTTGAAATATAAGTTATTTAAATGTTCAAAATTCTTTAGCAGTAATGAGAATATTTTAATATAATTTTTTGTTCTCGCTTTCAAATTTAAATTTACACTGGTCAGATATCATGGTATTTATAACACTAATTCTTAAAATCTGATAAGACTTGTGTTGTGATCTAACTATGTCAGCAGTTCCCAACCTTTTTGGCACCAGGGACTAGTTTCGTGGAAGACAATTTTTCTGTGGGCCAAAGTGGATGGAAAGGGATGGTTTCGAGATGATTCAAGCACATTACATTTATTGTGTACTTTATTCCTATTATTATTACATTGTAATACATAATGAAATAATTATACAACTCACCATAATGTCGAATCAGTGGGAGCCTGAGCTTGTTTTCCTGTGACTAGACGTTCCCCTCTGGGGTGATGGGAGATGGTGACAGATTATCAGTCATTAGATTCTCATAAGGAGCATGCAACCTATATCCCTTGCATGCACAGTTCACAATAGGGTCCATGCTCCTATGAGAATCTAATGCTGCCACTGAACTGACAGGAGGTGGAGCTCAGGCGGTGATGCCAGCAATGGCAAGAGGCTATAAATATAGATGAAGCTTGGCTCGCTTGCTAGTCATTCATCTGCTACTGTGCTGCCTGGTTCCTAACAGGCTAAGGACTGGTACTAGTCTGTGGCCCAGGGATTGGGGACCCCTGAATCATGTGATCAGATTTTACATATGTTACATGTTTGCTTGAGAATAATATGTACTCTCTATGATTGGGTGAAAAGTTCTATATATCAATAAGATCAAATGCTAATTATGTTATTCAAATCCTGTATATATTCACTGAATTTTTTGTCTGCTGGATATTTTGATAACTGAGATAGGAGTGTTGAAATCTTCCACAAAGATGGCAGATTTGTCATTTTCTCCCTGATGTTTCATCACTTTTTGCTTTACACATTTTGAGGTTATTTATTTGAAATACATGAATTTAGGATGGTAGCATCTTAAGAAAATTCAACTTTTCTTAACCATATGACTTAGTTCTTCACTAACAATTTTTGCCTTGAAATATTTTTTAAAATATCAATATAGCTATGTCAGCTTAGTTTTTTGATTAGTGCCCAGTATATATTTTTCTACCTTTTTACCTTCAACATTCTTCTGGCTTTGGGTATGCCTTTAGTAAATGGAACTCACCTGGAGTTTTAATCCTATCTGAGAAATTTGGTTTTTAACTGGAAATCAGTCCTTTTATATTTATTGTGCTTATTGATATATAATGTATTTAATTCTAGCCCAATACTTTAAAAATCTTCCATTGGTTCCAGTTTTTTAATGCTTTTTATTGGGGTGGAGAGGGGTTGGTGATAGAAAATTTAGTTTTGATTCCATCTTTTTTACTCCCTACTGATTGGAAATGTATTTATTCTATTCTTTTCATTGGTATGCTTGGGCTTTTACCAGGTATAGTTAACTTAAATAAGTATGAAGTTAAATAATATCATAAGCTTCTTCTACAGTAATATTATGTAATAATCCCTTCTAACTTACAAGCTATTGCCCAGTACTGTCGAGTTCAAACTCACATATTACATATCATTGCCCTTTATAAAGACAATTTCTATGTAGATGTACACATATGTGTTCTATGTAGATTTACCAATTAATTTGCATACTTTTATCTTTGTATAGTTTTGTCATTATGAGATTTTCTTATTTTATCCTGACATGCATACATTGTAAGTTTCTTAGTTGCTGTGCTCTCAGGGATAAACTATCTAAAATTATGGTTATCTATAAATGTTCATTTCACACTAATTTTTAAAAAGTATTTTTAAAATTGAGATATATTTCACATAACAAAATCCTCGCCATTTAAAAATGTACACTTTAGTGGTTTTTAGTATACTCACTATCTTGTGTAACCATGAACTATGTGAGTCTAGATCCTTTATATCATTCTGTAAAAATCTTCATACTTATTAGTAATTAATCTCAATTTCCTCTTCCTCCTTTCTTCTGGTAAGTACTATTCTACATTCTGTTTCTATGGATTTTCCTATTCTAGACATTTCATTTAAATGGAATCATACAATATGTGTCTAGCTTCTTTCAGGTAGCATAATATTTTCCAGGTTCATCCATGTCAAGTATCAGTACCTTATTCCTTTTTATTGGTGAACAATATTCTGTTTTATGCATATGTCATAGTTTGTTTACCAGCTCACCAGTTGATGAACATTTGGGTTGTTTCCACTTACAGGCAATTAGGAATTATGCTATTATGAATAGTTTTTTTGTGAACATACGTTTTCAATTTTCTTGAGGATGTATCTACGGATGAGATTGCTGGGTAATATGGTAACTCTATGTTTAACTTGTTGAGTAACAGCCAAACTGTTTTCCACAGTGGCTGTGCTACTTTCCATTCTCATCAACAAAGTGTGAGGGTTCCAATTTCTGTGAATCCTGGCCAACACGTGTTACTGTCTGTTTTAAACATTATAGCCATTCTAGTGAATATGAAGTGGTATCTTACTGCAGTTTTGATTTGCATTTCTGAGAATCTTCTCATGTGCTCATTGGCCATCTGTATATCTTCTTTGGAGAAATGTCTACTTATATCTTCTACTCATTTTTAAATTGGGCCATTTGTCTTTTTATTACTGAGTTGTAAGGATTACTTTTATATTCTGGAGATTAGACTCTTTTTGATTTGCAAACACTGATTTCAATTCTGCTGCTGTATTTTCACTATCTTGTAAATGAATGTCTTTTGACACACACAAGTATTAAATTTTGATGACTATCAATTTACTTTTTTTTTGCTTGTCCTTTTGGTGTCATATCTATGAAAACCATCGTGTAATTCAAGGTCATGAAGATTTTTAACTATGTTTCCTTCTAATAGTTATAGTTCTCACATTTGGGTCTTTCATGAATTTTGAATTAATTTTTTCATAGGGTGTGAGGTTGGAGACTAGATTTATTCTTTGACCTGTTGATATCCAGTTGTTCCAGCATCATTGTTGAAATGACTGTCCTTTCAACAATGGTAAGGACAGTCATTTTGAAAAGTCTTGGCAACCTTGTTGAAAATAAATTGACCATAAGTATATGGGTTTCTTTGTGGACTCTCAATTCTATTAAATTTGTCTGTAAGACTATCTTTATTTAGTACCACACTGTTTTGATCACTGTAGCTTTGTATTAAGTTTTAAAATTAAGAGTATAAGTCCTCCAAATTTATTCTTTTAATATAGGTTTGGTTATCCTATGTCTCTTGCAATTCCATATTATTTTAGAATCAACTTCTCCATTTCTGAAAAAGGACAGCTAAAATTTTGATAGAATGCACTGACATTATATATAAATTTGAAAAGTACTGTTATCTTAAAATTATTAACTTTTCCAATCCATTAAAACCTGGGAGGTATTTCCATTTATTTATATCCTCTTTCATTCCTTTCAACAATGTTTGAAAGAAATTCAACAATGTTGTGGTTTTTGATGGATAAGTGTTGACATTCTTTGACTAAATTTATTCTTTTTTTAAAAAAAAAATTTAATTGTAATAAAATACCTATAATACAAAATTTACAGTTTTTAATTGTACAGTTCAGTGGTACTAAACACATTTACATTGTTTTGCTACTATCACTAATAACCATTCACAGAACTTGTTTCATTTTGTAAAATCTAAATTCTTTACCTATTAAGAAATATTAATAATTCCCCATTACCTGCTCCTCCATCCTCAGCCCCGGCCACCATCATCTCACTTTGTCTCTGTGAGTTTCACTACTCTAGGTACCTCATATAAGTGGAATCATGTGGTATTTGTCCTTTTATTACTGGCTTATTTTATTTAGCATCCATGTTGTAGAATGTGTTAAATTTCATTCCTTTTGAAGGCTGAATAATATTCCATTGTATGTATAAAGAGCTCTGTTTATAGTTCACTTGTCAATGGGCATTTTGGTTGCTTTAACCTTTTAAGTACTGCAAATAATGCAGCTACGAACATAGGTGTACACATACTACTTAGAGTCCCTACTTTTATATCTTTTGGGAATACAAGCAGTAGTGGAATAGCTGGATGATATGGCAATTCTGTTTTTAAATTTCTTAGGATCTGTGATACTGTTTTCCATAGTGACTACTCCAATTTACTATGCCATCAACAATGCACATGTGTTTCAGTTTCTCCATGTCCTTACTAACACTCATTATTTTCTAATTTTTTGATAGTGCCTAATACGGTTCGGATCTGTGTTCCCAACCAAATTGTATGTCAAAGTGTAATTTCCAATGATGGAGGTGAGACTTGGTGGGAAGTGACTGGATCATGGTGGTGGTTTCTCATGAATGGTTTAGAAACATCCCCTTGCTGCTGTTCTCATGATAGAGTGTGAGATCTCACGAACTTTGGTTGTTAAAAGTGTGTAACACCTCCCCTCTCTCTCTTGCTCCTGCTTCTGCCATGTAAGACAATGCCTATCCCACTTCACCTTCCACCATGATTGCTTGTTTCCTGAGGCCTCCCAGAAGCCAAGCAGATGTCAGCATCATGCTTCCTTTACAGCCTGCAGAAGACTCTTTTCTTTATAAATTAGCCAGTCTCAGGTATTTCTTTATAGCAATGCAAGAATAGAGTACTACAGTGCCTATCCAAATGGTTATCCAGTGGTATCTCATAGTAGTTTTGATTTGCATTTCCATAATGACTACTGATGTTGAGCATTACTTAATATTATTGTTATATTTTATTATTTTTGACTTTATTGTTAATGGAACCGTTTTCTTAATTTTATTTTCAGATGGTTCATTGCTAGTGTATAGAAATGTAATTGATCTTTGTATATTGATCTCATATCCTGCCATTTTGCTGGACTTGTTTATTAGCTCTAACAAATCCTTTTTTTTGGTAGTTTAAGGTTTGCTATATATAAGTCCTATCTTCTACAAATAGAGAGTTTCTTCATTTTCAACTTAGACAGTTTTTATTTTGTTTTCTTAATTAACTGCCCTAGCTAGAATCTCTAGTATAATGCTGAGTAGAACTAGTATTAGTGGGCATTGTTGTCTTCTTCCCTTAGGGTGAATACATTCAGTCTTTCACAAATAAGCATGACTTCATTGTGGGGTTCTTTGTTTTGTTTTGCAAATCTCACTTATCAGATTGAGAAAGCTTCCTTCCACTCCTAATATGTTGAGTGTTTTTATCATTAAACAGTATTAAATTTTGTAAAATGATTTTTGTCTCTATTAAGGTATCTCCCAGTCACTTCAGCAATATAGTGTATTATGTTGACTGATTTTCACATGTTAAACCAACTATAAATTCCTGGAATAAATCCCTTTTAATCGGGGTATGTAATCCTTTCTTATGTATTGCTGAAGTAGATCTGCCAGTATTTTGTTCAGGATTTTGCATCCATAGTCATAAGATTTGTAGTTTTATTAACCTTTATTTAATAGCATTGTAGACACTGGTTTGTTACTTTTCAGACAGCTTTATCTGGGTTTGGTATCATTCAGTGTAATACTCGCCTCATAAAACGAGTTAGTGTTTCATCCTCTTCTACGTTTTGGGAGAGTTTGAGAAGGACTGCTGTTGACTCTCTTCTGTCTCAAATGTTTGATAGCATTAACAAGAAAAACGTCTGGTAATCAATTTTTCTTTGTTGGAAGTTTTGCTAAATTACTAACTCAAACTCCTTACTGTTACAGCAATATTCATATTTTCTATTTCATTTTCAGTCAGTTTTAGTTTAGTGTTAGTTATGTTTCCAGAAAATTTTCCATTTCATATAGGTTTTCTAGTATTGACACACAATGGTTTATAGTAAGTATTCTCTTAATAATCTTTATTCTTTCATTAAGGTCATTAATAATGTTCCTACTTTCATTCCTGATTTTAGTAATTTGGGTCTTCTTTCTTTTTATTCTAGCTAAAGTTTTTTCAATTTTGTTGGTCTTTTTAAAGGATCAACTTTTGGTTTTATTAATCTTTATTACTTTCAAATTTTCTGCTTTAATTATACTTTAATTGCTATTTTTTCCTTCCTTCAGTCTGTTTTGGAAATAATTTGCTCCTCTTATTCTAGTTTGTCCCATTGGGAGGGTGGGAGGTTATGTTAATGTTTTCTTATTTCCCCTTTTTAAAAGTAGTTACTTACAGCTATACATTTCCTTCTGAGCCCTACTTTAAATGCATCCTATGAGTTTTGATTTTTTTTTTCATTCTCTTCAAAGTATTATATAATTTCTCTCGTAATGTATCCTTTAATCCATTGGTTATTTAGGAGTTTCCTGTTTAACTTCCACACATTTGTGAATCTTTCAAATTTCCTTCTCTTACTGATTTCAAATTCTAATTCATTGTGGTTGGAGAAGATAAAATGTATGCTTTCAACCTTTTCAAGTTTATTGAGAATTGTTTTTTGGCCACATATGATCTGTCCTACAGAACATTTCATGTGCACTTGTGAAGAACATGTGCCTGCTACTGTTAAATGATATATTCTATAGATGGCTGGGAGGTCTACGTGGTGTATACTGTTGTTTCAGTCTAGGCATTCTAACCATTATTCAAAGTGGGATACTAAAGTCTCCAAGTAACATATTTGAATTATTTATTTCTCCCTTTAGTTCTGTTTGTTTTTGCTTAATATATTTTATGGGTCTCTTGTTAAGTGCATATAATTTTTAAAACTATGATGTCTTATTGATGGATTTGCATAATTAACATTATATAAAGTCTTTGTCACTGTAATGATTTTTGTATTAAAATACAGTTTGTCTGATATTAGCATAGTCATCCCTTCTTTTGAGTTCTATTTGTATGGAATATGTTTTAAAATCATTTTTCTGTCAACCTATTTGTGTCTATTAATCTGTTTCCTGTAGACAGCTTACAGTTGAATCCTTTTCATAAAATCCACTCTTCCAATCTCAGTGTTTTAATTGGAAAGTTCATTTCACTTACATTTAGTGCAATCACCGATTTATCGATAAGAAAGGACTTCTGCCATTTTTCTATTTGTTTTCTATATGTCTTATTTATTTCTTCTTCCATTTCTTGCCTTCTTTTGTACTAAGTAAATATTTTTTAGTGTAGCATTTTCTTTCCCTTGTTATTTCTTTTAACTTTTAGGTTCAAGGATACATGGGCATATTTGTTACATGGGCAAACTGCATGTCACATGGGTTTGGTGTATAGATAATTTTGTCACCCACTATACTAATAAGCATAGCAGCTGATAGGTACCTTTTCTGATCCTCTCACTTATCCCACCCTCTACCCTCATGCAGGCCCCAGGGTCTGTTATTTACCTCCTAGTATCATGTGTTCTCATTGTTTAGTTCCCATTTATAAGAGATAATATGCAATAATTGGTTTTCTGTTCCTCTGTTAATTTGCTTAGGATAATGGCCTCCAGCTCTATCCATGTTGTTGCAAAGGACATGGTTTCATTCTTTTTCTTAAGGCTTCATAATATTCACTGGTGTATATGTACCGTATTTTCTTAACCCAGTCTACCACTGATGGATATTTAGGTTGATTCCATGTCTCTGCTATTGTGAATAATGCTGCAATGAACATTTGCATGCATGCGTCTTAATGGTAGAACGATTTATATTCCTTTGGGTATATACCCAGTAATGGGATTGCTGGGTCAAATGGTAATTCTGTTTTAAGCTCTTTAAGGAAGTGCCACACTACTTTCCACAATAGCTGAACTAATTTACACCCCCACCAGTAGTATATAAGCACATCTCTTTGACTAGTGGAACATATTTAAAAAATTTAATGTCTGTGTTTAGAAAGTTCTAGTCAATGCATCCTCAAGCAGAGTTTCTATCAATTTGGTTTTTTGCTGTGTGTGGGTCATACTTTTTAATTTGTCTCCTTGCAATGATGTTTTGGGTATTATAATATGGCAACTCTTAAAATCTCATTCTCTCTCTTCCGTAGGATTTGTTGGTGGTGTTTTTGTTATCTGATGAGTGATTTTTCTTAACTAATTTTGTATGGTTTGTATTCTTTGTCATGTGTGGTCACTGAAGTCTGCATTTCATTACCTTAGTGGTCAACTAATAGTTGAATAGAGATTTCCTTAAATTCCTGGAAAGAAAAAAACCTCCCAGATTTTCCTAAGGAACTCTGTATAGGGACAGCCCTTCAATAATCAACCAGGCAGGTTTCAACTGTACCTTAGCATTCACTTCCTCTTTCCATATTGTTGCAAGGCCAGCAGAAGGTGAAAGCTTAAGGCCTTCTTAAGTCTGTCCAGAGGATGCACATAGCCCCCGGCATGTGAATGACCTTTTAGAATTCCATAAATATGTTAGAGCTTTTCAAAGCCCTTAGGTACTCATTGCCAAGCTGCTCCTCTCAAACTTTTGGTTAACACATTATTTGCCATTAATATATGTGTAATTAATCTACATAGATGTTTCCTGACTTATGATGAAATTGTGTCCTAATAAACCCATCATAAGTCAAAAATACTGTAAGTTAAAAATATATTAAATACACCTAACCTATCTAACCTAAGAAGTGAAATATCTCGATAATGAAATTTATAACACATCGATGAAACAAACCAAAGAGAACATCAAAAAATGGAAGGATATTCCATGTTCCTGGATTGGAAGAATCAACAGTGTTAAAATCACCATACTATCTGAAGCAATCTACAGATTCAATGCAGTCCCCATCAAAATACCAATGACATTCTTCACAGAAATAGAAAAAAACAATGCTCAAATTTATATGGAATCACCAAAGGCCCAGAATAGCCAAAGCTATCCTAAGTAAAAATAACAAAACTGGAGAAATCTCCTGACTTCAAATTATATCACAGAGCTATAGTAACCAAAACAGCATGTTACTGGCATAAAAACAGACACATAGACCAATGAAACAGAATAGAGAACTCAGAAACAAATCCACACACCTAAAGTGAACTCATTTTTGACAAAGGTGCCAAAGAACATACACTGGGGAAAAGATAGTCTCTTTCATAAATGGTGTGGGAGGACAACCCGCTCAGGTCCCCTTCTACACTGTGGAAGCTTTGTTCTTTTGCTCTTTGCAATAAATCTTGCTGCTGCTCAAAAAACAAAAACAAAACAAAACAAAACAAAACAAAACAATATATGGTGTGGGGAAAACTGGATATCCATATGCAGAACTATGAAACTAGACCCCAATCCCTCATCATAGATAAAAATCAAATCAAAATGGATTAAAGATTTAAATCTATAAACTCAAACCATAACTGGAGAAAATCTCCAGGATACTGGTTGGGCCAATGATTTCTTGAGCAGTACCCCAAAAGCACAGGCAACCAAAGCAAACATGGACACATGGGATCACATCAAGTTAAAAAACTTCTTCACAATGAAGGAAACAGTCAACAAAGTGAAGAGACAATCCATAAATTGGAGAAAATATTAAATATTTGCAAACCACCTATCTGACAAGGGATTAATCACCAGAGTATATAAGAAGCTCAAATAACACTATTGGTAAAAATCTAATCATCCAATTAGAAACGGGCAAATAATTTGAACAGACATTTTTCAAAAGAAGACACGCAAATGGCAAACAGGCATATGAATAGGTGTTCAACACCACTGATATCAGAGAAATGCAAACCAAAACTACAACGAGGCTGGGCATGGTGGCCCACACCTGTAATCCCAGCACTTTGGGAGGCCGAGGTGGGTGGATCACCTGAGGTCAGGAGTTCGAGACTAGCCTGGCCAACAGGGTAAAACCCCATCTCTATTAAAAATAGAAAAATTAGCCAGGCATGGTGGTGGGCGCCTGTAATGCCAGCTACTCGGGAGGCTGAGGCAGGAGAATTCCTTGAACCTGGGAGTTGGAGGTTGCAGTGAGCTGAGATCATGCCATTGCACTCCGGCCTGGGTGACTTGGTAAGACACTGTCCCAAAACAAACAAACAAACAAACAACTACAATGAGATGCCATCTCAGGCCAGTTAAAATGGCTTTTATCTAAACTTTAGCAATATCAAATGCTGGCAAGGATGTGGAGAAAAAGGAACCCTCATACGCTGTTTGTGGGAATGTAAATTAGTACAGCCCAGTATGGAGAACACTTTGGAGGTTCCTCAAAAAAGTAAAAATACATCTACCATTTGATCTAGTAATCGCAGTGCTGGGTATAAACTCCAATGAAAGGAAATCGATCTATGGAAGAGGTATCTACACTCCCATATCTGTTGCAGCACTATTAACAGTAGCCAAGATTTGGAAGCATCCTAAATGTCCATCAACAGATGAATTGATAAAGAAAATGCAGTACTTGTACACAATGGAGTAATATTCAGCCATAAAAAAGAATGAGACCTTCTCATTTGCAACAACATGGATGTAACTGCAAGTCATTATGTTAAGTGAAATAGGCCAGGCACAGAAAAAGACAAACATAGCATGTTCTCACTCATTTGTGAAATCTAAAAATCAAAACAATTGAACTCAGAGAGACAGAGAGTAGAAAGATGGTTACAAGAGGTTGGAAAGGGTATTGGGGGTTTGGAGAGAAGGTAGGGGTGGCTAATGGTACAAAAAAAATTAATTAGAAAGAATAATACCTAATATTGAATAGCAAAACCGGGTGACTACAGTCTATAATAATTTAATTGTATATTTAAAAATAACTGAAAGTATAATTGTATTGTTTGTAACATAAAGGATAAATGCCTGAGGCACTGGATACCCTATTTTCCATTATGTGATTATTATGCATTGCACACTTGTATCAAAACATCTCATATCCCACAAATATATACATCTACCATGTATGCACAAAAATAAAAAATTTTAAAAATCCAATTAACGAATTACCTCCATCTTTGTCTAATGTGATGAATTATCAATAAACATCTTTTTTCTAATCTGTATTTTAAAAATTCTACAAGTTCTTCTTTTTCCAAATCTTCTTCTTCATTTTTAATGGCCTCTTTATTCATTCTACTTTGTGCTTTATTTTATTTCACAATCCTAACCTTTGCAGCCCTTTGAGATCTAAATTCTTTTTTTCCCCTTGGTGATTCTCATGCATATTGGCTTTCAGTTTCACATATTTAGTCATTAAGTATTTATCTACAGATGGTTTGCTTTTGTTTCTGGTGATAACAAGAAGAGTCCACTAGAAACATATCAGCCTCTCTTAAGGATCTTGGCTTAGTCTGATAGTTCCAGGCTAGATTCTCTGCTTTATTTCTGGGGGCAGGTTTAAAATTCCAAAGGCATGTTACTTTAGACATATTCCCTGAGGGAATTCCTTCCCCTTGGGGCACTAATTTATAGTGGGGAGGGCTGGCCCTGAAGGAGTCCTAACACTTTAAAGACCCATGATGCCTCAATGAGTGTACTCTACATAGAATGTGAACATTCTGAACCACCAAGGTTTGTAAATTTTACCTCCATAATATACTTTAATCTATTAATTCTTTCCAGTGATAATGCTTTTGTTTAAATCTTAATCTTTCCTCACTTGGATTACAACAGCCATATAATTTTCTGCCTCCCTCAAATCTTCCATCCTTCTAATATATTTTTCACTTTTCCATTGGTGTTACCCAAGTTAAATTTCTCCAATGGCTAACCATAATTTACAAGATAATAGTTAAACTTATTATGATATAGAGATGTCTGTCTACTTCTACAGTTTTCACTTTTCCATTGGTGTTATCCAAAGTTAAAGTTTCCAATGGCTACCCACAACTTACAATATAACAGTTAAACATTATGATATAGAGATGTCTGTCTACTTCTCCAATCTTCTCTGCTGCCACTTTAATATACTTATTCTATATCCTTGAACAACCCTAGTATTTCCTTTAATGAGTCATGCTATTTCAGGGCCTTTATATATGCCATTTCTTCTTCTTATAACCCCTGCCACACCCTCATCCCTATAGAGCTAAGAGACCTCTCCCAATCTCTCAAATGTTCTGGGTATTTATTTATCACACTATCTTTGCTTTTTCCTTTTATTTTCTTTTAAAACTGTAAACTTTTTCTTTCTAAAACTGTAAAATTCCGTAAATGAAGTACAAAATCTATTTATCTCAGTGTCCAGTATGATTTGCATGGTACCTGCCATGAAGTATGAATTCACCAATAGTATACAGCTAAACGGATAAATGACTGAATGAATGCATGAATATGTTATATGGGAAGAAGGCTAAGAAAAATAGAATATTAATGATAATGTCATTTTTGTTAAAGCTATAGAAGTGTACAGTACATTTAACATGGAAAAAACAAGGTAAATAAAACATCAGATAATTTAAGAATAGCTATTATAGAACATTTCCTACTTGGAGTATCTATACAACACAGAAAGTGAATGAAGTGATCTTCATTTTCTAATGTAAGTTTTTCATAGGAAACAGAAAAAGAAAATATTTTATCCAGTTCTATTCTTTTCTGTTTAATAACAGATAAGAGTTCTCATGAATACCAGAAAAAAAAGAGTCAGTTAACAGAACAAAGTGTCCTATTCCAAATGGAGTAGATGTCAACAAGCAGGTTCCGATATTCTCGGAAGTAACTGATTGTATGCAGTTTGTTATAATTTAAATGCATGTCTTTGACCTCAGACTGTGAGATCCTGCATTTTAAATATAAATAATTTCTATTACTTGATGAAAAAACAAATACATCAATAGAAAAGGCAATAGGATAGGTCAGACAAATTCATTTTTCATCATATGTAGAGAACAAAAGGCAGAACTAGTTTGTATCTATGTTCTGTTGTTCAGTAGTATTATAATTTTGGACAAATAATTTTCCCTATGTCTTAATTTCAGTTTTTGTCATCAGAAAATGGGAGTGTACTACTTCAGGTCTCCTACAAACTAGGGGAAAGAGTGTATGCCCAAACTGTAAGATTAGATTTTAAGATCCTGATTTATTTAGTGAAGAAGACAGACTTTGATTGGAGATTTAATACTTCAGTGTAATTTCCTCTGGCTCTAAAATCTCAAAAGTCAGTCAGGAAGTTTCTGGTGTCACTAAAAAGTATCTCAAAATGGTAGTTCCCTTTTCTGAAAGATACACATTGATACATTGGTCATCTTTATGCTCCTTAGGAAAGAGAAAAAGAGATGGCAGATCTTGCTATTTAGTTATGAAGCTCCATACCAGATTGTGGTGAGAATTCATATCAATTCTGCATATTCATAATCTAGATTTGTAGTCTGCCATATTATCCTAATTATGCTACTAATCAAACTCTTTTTTTGATGCATGACCCAATTTACTCATTTTCATAGGTTGTAAAACTACAAATATCTGAACACTGAGGCATAGTGATGGTATATGTAGCAGGCTATTTTGAGACTTTCTATTTGTGTAGAAGATGGAAAAATAAGACACTAGAGACTTCCCCCTCTGTATAGCTATTAGAAAAAAAAAGATAAGTCATTCTCTTAAAATAGAAATCTTTCCTCGAGGATAAAATCTATCAATTATTCATGCCTTTGGGTCAGTTGATTATATGAACAATTATATAAAAATACAATCAGACCTAACTAGAGATTAATTCACTATGGGAACTATCATTTGGATTGGATGAGAAGTAGGGAGAATAAAGAGAAACCAAAATAATAATTTTGGAGCTTGAGACTGAAATATAAGGACTTGATATGGAAAGGAGAGAAGCACTGAAAAGAGAAGGCAGGGTGAGGAGAGTGAATTAATACTGGATGAAAACCATCCCTTCCCCGTGGAATTAACTGTTAAAGGAAAGCGCCTAGATAGAAGACCCATGTGTGTTCCTGGGTAGGATGTGAAAGGTCGTCTATTTTCCTCACAATTGTCCAGAGCCTTCAAAATCCAGCTAAAATGCCACTTAAATAAATAAATCCTGATAAAAGCAAATGACATATTACGTTCCAGAAACACTGAGAACTGATTACTTAACAGGCTAAGTGCTTTACAATTACCATCTCATTTGATTCTTACTTCACTTGATATCTTATTAGTTAAGCACAACTAGCCCCACTATACATAAAGAAAAAAACCTGAAACATATTAAGTAACTTGCTCAAAGTCACAGAAACAGGTGACTGTGTTGTTTGGAAAAAGCCATCAGTTTGGTGTGGCTGCTAATAGTTTCCAGAGAGTAAGTAAAGACAAGGGGTACAGAATTAGGCATTCATCTACTGAACAATAATTTACTGTGAAATTTCTTTGTGGTAGCAAATGACAGTAAAATATAAGCATGGTATAGGAGCACTTCATGGAACCTGAAATAGGTTCCTAATTCAGTGTGAGAAGTAAAGAAGGCCAGAGAAGTGAAGGCCTTCTGGGTAGTGTTACAGAGCCTGAACTTCATAAGTAATGAAACGCTACTGTGGTATTTTTAAAGTCTGGTTTATGGAGACACAATTTACATATAATAAAATTAACTCTTTAAAATGTAGTTTAATTTTGACAAATGCATATTTCATCTAATCACGATCACAATCAAGAACACTTTCCTCATCCCAACATGTTTTGTTATGTTTTCCTGCCATCTGTAGCAAGTGAACTTGAACTGTTTTCTGTACCTATAATTTTGTTTTTTATAGAATGTCACATAAATGGAATCATGTGGTATGTCTTTGCTGTTTGGCTTCTTTCATTTCACATAACCATTTTTTTAAGTTCCACACATATTACTGTGTATATCAGTAGCTCACACTTTTTAAATTGTGGAGTTGTATTTCACTATAATGATGTATCATAATGAGTTTAACCATTTACCTGTTGACATACATTTGGGGTACTTTCAGTCCTTGGCTATTATGAATAAAACTGCTATGAATATTCATATACAGGTCTTAATGTGGACTTATTTTTCATTCCTCTTGGGCAAATAGCTAGGCTTGGAATTATTAGGACATATGGTAAAAATATGTTTAACATTGTAAAATACTAACAAAACTGTTTTCCAAGTGGGTATACTATTTTGCACTTCCACCACCATGGTACAAGTGTTCCCATAGCTCCACATCCTCACCAATGCTTGGTGTTGACAATCTATTTATTCCCATTATAGTAAGTGTGTAATGTTATCTAATTGTGGTTTGAAATTGAATTTGCCAAATGAGTAATGAGGTGGAACATTTTTTTCATATAGTGACTGGCCATTTGTATATCTTCTTTGGTGCAGTGTCTGTTCAGATTTTTTGCCTACTTGTGTAGTTCATCTTTTTATTATTGAGTTGTAAGGTCTGGATTCTCTATTTCCTTCCATTGATCTGTCTATCTTTGCATCGGTGCTATCCTGTCTTGATTATTGTAGCTTTAGAATAAGTCTCAAAGTCAAATGGTATAAATCTTCCAGCTTTGTTCCTTTTCAATTTGTTCTGGCTATCTTAGGCCCTATGTATTTTCATAGAAATTTTAAAATCAGCTGGTTAAATTTCTACCAAAAAAAAGAAAAGCCTGCTGGAATTTTAATTAGGCTTCTGTTGTGTTTCTCACTTTAGAAACAACTAACACCTTAATAATGTTGGGTCTTCAGATCCACGAACACAGTGTCTCCGCATTTTAAAATCTATTTATATGTTAATTTTTGTGGGTACATAGTTCATGTATATATTTAGGGGGTACATGAGATATTTTGATCCAGGCATGCAATGCATGATAATCACATCATGGAGAATGGGGTATCCATTCCCTCCAGCATTTATCCTTTACGTTACAAACAATCCAATTATACTCTTTTAGTTATTTTAAAATGTACAATTATTTTGGCTATTGTCACCCTGTTGTGCCATTGAATACTAGGTATTATTCCTTCTTTCCATTTTTTTGTACCCATTAACCATCCCCATTCCCCCTTTATTTATTTTTATTTTTTGGCAGAAATATGTTGTAGGTTTTATTGTATGAGTCTTCCATATATTTTCAAAGTATATCCCTAAGTGCTTCCTATTTATGATACTATTATAATAATTTATTTTATTTCAATTTCCAATGTTTTATATATGTTAACATGTTTGTTATTATAACTGATTTTGAATATTGATCTTGTATCTTGTGACTTCGCTAAATTTACTTATTAGTTCTAGTAGTTTTTGTTAGACATCTTAAGATCTTCTATTTGCCAAAATGAACTGGCTAAGAACTCCAGTCAAATGCTTGATACAAGTGGTGAGAACATCCTTACCTTGTTTTTGATCCACAAGGAAGGCATTTTGTCTGCCACCATTAATTAAAATGTTAGCTATATATATATATATATTTTTTTGTAGATGCCACTTATATTGAGGGAGTTCAACTTAATTTGTAGTTTGCTGAGAGTTTTTTTTTTTTTATATCAGGAATAGATGCTGACTTTTTCAAATGCTTTTCCTACATCTATGACAATGATTGTATATTTTTCTCTTCTGCAGTCTGTTGATATATTACATTGATATATACTCTTTTTAACAAATAATTTCAATTTTTATTTTACATTCAGGGGAAGCAGGTTTGTTACCTCGGTATACTGCATGATGTTGAGGTCTGGGATACAACTGATTCCATCACCCTGGTAGTGAGCATGGTACCCAACAGACAGTTTTTAAGCCCTTGTCTCCTGCTCTCTCTCCCTCAAGTAGCACTTAGTGTCTATTGTTGTCATCTTTATGTCCACATTTATCCAATGTTTAGCTCACACTTATAAGTAAGAACATGTGGTATTTTGTTTTCTGTTCCGACTTCAATGTGCATAGGATAATGGCATCTAGCTGCATCGATATTGCTGCAAAGAACATGATTTAATTTCTTTGTATGGCTGCACAGTATTCCATGGTGTGTACATACCATATTTTCTTTATCCAGTCCACCACTGATGGGCACCTAGGCTGATTCTAAGAAATGGTACATGATTGTGGTTTTGATTTGCATTTTTCTGATGATTACTGATGCTGAGCATTTTTTCATGTTTGTTGGCTGCTTGTATGTCTTCTTTTTGTATGTTTGATCATGTATCTTGCTCATTTTTAAATGGGGCTTTTTTTTGTTGATTTGTTTAAGTTCTTTATAGATTCTGGATATTACGCCTTCGTTGGATGCACGGTTTGTGAATATTTTCTTCCATTCTGTAGGTTTTCTGTTTACTCTGCTGACAGTTACTTTCGCTGTACTCGAGCTCTTAGTTTAATCTTGTCCCACCTGTCAATTTTTGGTTTTGTTGTAATTGCTTTTGAGACTTACTGAATGGGAAGCATTCCACTTGATAACTGGAACAAAACATGAATGCTCACTCTTACCACTCCTATCCAACACAGTACTGGAAGTTGTAGCCAGAGCATTCAGGCAAGAGAATGAAATAAAAGGCACTCAAATAGGAAAAGAAGAAGCCTAACTATCATATCTTTACTGACAATATGATTCTATACCTAGAAAACCCCAAAGGCTCTGCCAAAAGGCTTCTAGAACTAATAAACAATGTCAGTAAAGTTTCAGGATACAAAATCAATACATAAAAATCAGTAGTATTTCTATACACCAATAACATTCAAGTTTTGAGCCAAATAAAAACTGCAATCCCATTTATAATAGTTCCCCTCCCCCCCAAAAAAAATATCTAGGAATACATCTAAGTTGGTAAAAAATCTCTACAAGGATAACTATAAACCACTGCTGAAAGAAATCATAGATGACACAGACAAATGGAAACACAGCCCATGTTCATGGATTGGAAGAATGAGTATCATTAAAATAGTCATACTACAGATTCAACACTATTCCTACCAAACTACCAATGTCATTTTTTCAAAGAATTAGAAAAACGTATTCTAAAATTCATATGGAACCAAAAGAGAGCCTGAATAGCCAAAGCAACTCTAAGCAAGAAGAACAAAGCTGGAGGTATCATTACATAACTTCAAACTGTAAGTCGACAGTAACCAAAACAGCATAGTGTTGTTGGTACAACAGACATACAAACCAATGGAAGGGGATAGAGAACCCAGAGATAAAGCTGCACACCTACAGGCATCTGATTGTCAGCAAAGTTGACAACAATAAGCAATGGAGAAAGGACTCCTTATTCAACAAATGGTGCTGGGATAGCTGCGTAGCCATATAGGGAAAGTAGAAACTGAACCCCTACCTTTCACCATATATAAAAACTAACTAAAGATAGATTAAAAATTTTAATTACATTTAATTTCAAAATGTAAGAATCCTAGGAGAAAACACAGGAAATACCATTCTAGACATGAGCCTTGGGAAAAAATTTGTGATAGCCTTGAATGTTATATATACTTTGCATTTTGGAGGATCATTACCTTTTGTTTATGATGATATAACCCTTTTCATATATTGCTGGATTTGATTTGCCAAACCTTGTTAAAAATTACTGCACTTATGCTAATGATGGATATGAGTCTGTAATTTCATGTCTTCTTACGTCTTTTGCTAGTGTTGGTATCAGTATTATGATGTCTCATAAAAGGAACTATAAAGCATTACTTCCTCTTTTATTTCTGGAAGACTTTCAGCATATTGGTATTATTTATTCTTTAAATAATAATGTTTCATCCCCATTTACCCTGATGTGATTATTATGCATTGTATCCTTGTATCGAAACATCTTATATATCCCATATACACACATCTACTATGTACCCACAAAAATTAAAAATTTTTAAAAATTAAAAAGAAATATTTAAAGTTGTTTTAACATCAACCCAGTTCTTTAGTAAATTAAGTCCACTGCTTTCCTTATACTGTTCTATGAATACGGAAAACTAGACTTTAGTATAAATGATTGTTTTGAAGTCCTCTTTATGAGTAATTCTTTTAAAAAAGAAAAATATGTACAATTTTCATACTCTTTCTGATACAAAGATTAATGTTATAAAACCCTATCGGCATTAATAATTAAGTAAATTACTGGTTAGCACTAAAAAGTCAAGAAAACTTTGACTATTTAAATAACATAAACTTCAAAGACAGATTTTATTTTTTACAACTAAAATTAGGACCACATTTGTTTTATTAGATAATGAAACTCATAAGGTATTTTCTGTTGTTCTAAATTTTAATTTTCACCAAAAAAGCCAGGGACGATTTTTTGTTTGTTTGGATTCCACACATTGTGCCTATACTTGCTTAGGTCCTATCTTCTAAAAGAAGCCTTCTGTAATCATTACAGCCCACTGAAATACCTCCTTCTAAAGTCATTGACATTTTTATATCATTTAGTTTGAAATTAGTCATATATTGACTATAATGTTTTGGAACTGTTTAATTTTTTTCTGGACATAAATCCTAATGTCTCAATTATGAGTTACTTGTAAATGAGGAATATGTGCAAAATGTATTTATGTTCCTGCTAAAACTAACTACAAAATGAGTGTTTTCTAAGTATTTATTCAGGTTTTGTTTTTTAAGACATATTGTAATTAATAAGAGTTAAGAACTCCAGGAATACATGTTCATGTATTTCTATTACCTTTGTAATTAAAAAACAGTAACAATAACTTTTTCTTAATCCCTGTTTAGCAGGGACTGTGGATCTTTATAAGAGACATGTTATCGAAGAAATATTCTGGTTTTTCAAATATTGATCTGTACAACAGGACATGAGGAATATAAATCATTTATGTGTTCTTATTTTACCAACATATGAACTAATCAGTCTGTGTAACTCAGTATTCTAATTCTCCTGGCATTGTGGGACTCTTGCATAAACTAAAATCTATGACACAGGTCATGGCTGTATTCCTGTCCTATCTGTCTTGCTCATCTTATCTCCTCACTTCTCACCTTTAGTGCATCCTTTGGTCATGTGTACAACATCTATGCCTTCAGGTTAGTGTAGCCCCGTTAGTTCACTTCTACCTGCATCCGTTATTTCACAATACACCAGCCACATATGCAAAGGCCAACTCTAGGCTCTTCTATTGCCAAGTTGATCTTACCTAACAGAATGGTGTGAAAATTAAATAAAAGCTTTCTAATGAAGATATAGATTAAGTAAATCTTTACTGGCTTTTGTATGCAATAAGTAAACCAAGAACAAAAAAAAATGTGTCTCTAAGAAATAAGAAATGGAAAAATATGGCAGAGAAATGAATACGCCAAAATAGGTAACTTTTTCATTGATTCACTTTTTTAATGTTATGTTTCTTAATGTAATAAGGAGAAAAGTATATTTAAACTTGTTCTCAGAAGAGAAAAAATAATATGCATACATATGTAGATATATTTTAAGCATGGTTAAAAACGTGATTTAGGCTGGGCATGGTGGCTCATGCGTGTAATCCCAGCACTTTGGGAGGCTGAGGCAGGTGGATAACTTAACTTCAGGAGCTCGAGACCAGCCTAGGCAACATGACAGAACCCCGTCTCTACAAAAAAAATAAAAAATGCAGCTGGGCATGGTGGCTCGTGCCTATAGTCCCAGCTACTTGGGAGGCTGAGTTGGAAGGACTGCTTGAGCCTCGGAAATGGAGGTTACAGTGAGCTGAGATCATGCCACTGCACTCCAACCTAGATGACAGAGCGAGACCCTGTCTCAAAAAACAAAATATAATTCAAATATAATTTATGATCACTAAATTTTGAAATATATTTCCCTATTACTTGAAATCTAACTATTATTAAATGGGACTTTAGTTTTAGATAAATAACATTTTATTTTACCATCAATGTCTAAGGTTGCACGTATAAATCAGAAATACTATTTAAGATGTATGCAGGTAATTTTGTAAAAGTATGTTTGTTAACTAATTAGATGTATAAAGTGAATACAAGAGTGGCAAAAAATGAGCATGGAGGGTTGGCTGGCAGGATGGCCGAATAAGAACAGCTCTAGTCTGCAGCTCCTAGTGAGATAAACCCAGAAGGAGGGTGATTTCTGCATTTCCAACTGAGGTACCCAGCACATCTCACTGGGATGACTAGACAGTGGGTGGTTAGACTGGTTAGACAGTGGGTGCAGTCCACAGTGGGTGAGCAGAAGCAGGATGGGGCACTGCCTCATGTGGGTAGCACAAGGGGTCAGGAAACTCCCTACCCTAGCCAAGGGAAGCCATGAGGGACTGTGCCATGAGGAATGGTGCACTCCGGCCCAGATACTACACTTTTCCCACAGTCTTTGCAATCCACAGACCAGGAGATTACCTTGGGTGCCTATGTCACCAGGGCCCTGGGTTTCAAGCACAAAACTGGGCAGCCATTTGGGCAGACACTGAGCTAGCTGCAGGAGGTTTTTTCACATCCCAGTGGCACCTGGAATGCCAGTGAGACAGAACTGTTCACTCCCCTGCAAAGGGAGCTGAAGCCAGGAAGCCAGGTGGTCTAGCTCAGCAAATCCCACCCCAACAGAGCTCAGCAAGCTAAGATCCACTGGCTTGAAATTCTCGCTGCCAGCACAACAGTCTGAAGTCAACTTGGGACCCTCAAGGTTGGTGGAGGAAGGGGTGTCCACCATTACTGAGGCTTGAGTAGGCGGTTTTCCCCTCACACTGTAAACAAAGTCACCCGGAAGTTCTAACTGGGCAGAGCCCTCTGCGGTTGAGCAAAGCCACTGTAGCCAGACTGCCTCTCCAGATTCCTCATTTCTGGGCAGGGTATCTCTGAAAGAAAGGCAGCTGCCCCAGTCTGGGGCTTATAGATAAAACTCCCATCTTCCTGGGACAGAGCACCTGGGGGAAGGGGTGGCTGTGGGTGCAGCTTCAGCAGACTTAAATGTTCCTGACCACTGGCTCTGAAAAGAGCAGCGGATCTCCAAGCACAGTGCTCGAGCTCTGCTAAGGGACAGACTGCCTCCTCAAGTGGGTCCCCGACCACCATGCCTCCTGAATGAAGGAAACGCCTCCCAGCAGGGTTCGACAGACACCTCATACAGGAGAGCTCCAGCTGGCATATGGCAGGTGCCGCTCTGGGAAAAAGCTTTCAGAGGAAGGAACAGGCAGTAATCTTTGCTATTCTGCAGCCTCTGCTGGTGATACCCAGGCAAACAGGGACTGGAGTGGACCTCCAGCAAACTCCAGCAGACTTGCAGCAGAGAGGTCTGACTCTTAGAAGGAAAACTAACAAACAGAAAGGAATAGTATCAACATCAACAAAAAGGATGCCCACATCCGAAGGTCAACGACATCAAGACCAAAGGTAGATAAATACATGAAAATGAGGAAAAACCAGCTCAAAAAGGCTGAAAATTCCAAAAACCAGAATGCCTCTTCTCCAAAGGATCACAACTCCTCACCAGCAGGGGAACAAAACTGAATGGAGAATGAGTTTGACAAATTGACAGAAGCAGGCTTCAGAAGGTGGACAATAACAAACACCTCCAAGCTAAAGGAGCATGTTCTAACCCAATGCAAGGAAGCTAAGAACCTTGAAAAAAGGTTGAAAGAATTGCTAACCAGAATAACCAGTTTAAAGAAGAACATAAATGACCTGACACAGCTGAAAAACGCAACACGAGAACTTCATGAAGCATACACAAGTATCAACAGCCGAGTACATCAAGTGGAATAAAGGATACGAGAGACTGAAAATCAACTTAATGAAATAAAGTGTCAAGACAAGATTAGAGAAAAAGAATTAAAAGCAGTGAACAAAGCCTCCAAGAAATGTGGGACTCTGTGAAAAGACCAAACCTATGTTTGACTCATGTACCTGAAAGTGAAGGGGAAAATGGAACCAAGTTAGAAAACACTCTTCAGGATATTATCCAGGACAATTTCCCCAACCTAGCAAGACAGGGCAACATTCAAATTCAGGAAATACAGAAAACACCACAAAGATACTCCTCGAGAAGAGCAACCCCAAGACACATAAATGTCAGATTCACCAAGGTTGAAATGAAGCAAAAAATGTTAAGGGCAGCCAGGGAGAAAGGTCAGGTTACACCAAAGGGAAGCCCATCAGACCAATAGCAGATCTCTCTGCAGAAACCCTACAAGCCAAAAGAGAGTGGAGGCAAATATTCAACATTATTCAAGTAAAGAATTTTCAACTCAGAATTTCATATTCAGCCAAACTAAGCTTCAAAAGCGAAGGAGAAATAAAATCCTTTACAGAAAAGCAAATGCCGAGAGATTTTGTCACCACCAGGTCTGCCTGTCTAGAGCTCCTGAAGGAAACGCTAAATATGGAGAGGGAAAACTGCTACCAGCCACTGCAAAAATATACCAAATTGTAAAGAGCACTGACACTATGAAGAAACTGCATCAACTAATGGGCATATTAACCAGCTAGCCTCATAATGACAGGATCAAATTCACACATAACAATATTAACCTTAAATGTAAATGGGCTAAATGCCCCAATTAAAAGACACAGACTAGCAAACTTGATAAAGAGTCAAGACCCATCAGTGTGCTGTACTCAGGAGACCCATCGTACGTGCAAAGCCACACACAGAGTCAAAATAAAGGGATGGAGTATTATTTACCAAGTAAATGGAAAGCAAAAAAAAGCAAGGGTTGCAATCCTAGTCTCTGATAAAACAGACTTTAAGCCAACACAGATCAAAAGAGACAAAGAAGGGCATTACATAATGGTAAAGGGATCAATGCAACAAGAACAGCTAACTACGATAAATATATATGCACCCAATACAGGAACACCCAGATTCATAAAGCAAGTTCTTAGAGACCTACCAAGAGACTTAGACTCCCATGCAATAACAGTGAGAGACTTTAACATCTCACTGTCAGTATTAGCCATATCAATGAGAGAAAATCAACAAGTATGTTCAGGACTTAAATTCGGCCCTGGACCAGGTGGACCTAATAAACATCTACAGAACTCTCCACTCCAAATGAATAGAATATACATTCTTCTCAGCACCACACTGTACTTATCCTAAAATTGACTGCATAATTGGAAGTAAAACACTCCTCAACCAATGCAAAAGAATGGACATCATAACAGTCAGTCTCTCAGACCACAGTGCAATCAAATTAGAACTCAGGATTAAGAAACTCACTCAAAACCTCACGGCTACATGGAAACTGAAAAACCTGCTCCTGAATGACTACTGGGTAAATAACGAAATGAAGGCAGAAATAAATAAGTTCTTTGAAATCAATGAGAACAAAGACACAACGTACGAGAATCTCTGGGACACAGGTAAAGCAGTGTTTAGAGGGAAATTTATAGCACTAAATGCCCACAAAGGAAAGCAGGAAAGATCTAAAATTGATACCCTAACATCACAATTGAAAGAACTAAAGAAGCAAAAGCAAACAAATTCAAAAGCTAGCAGAAGACAAGAAATAACTAAGATCAGAGCAGAACTGTAGGAGATAGAGACACAAAAAACCCTTCCAAAAAATCAATGAATCCAGGAGCTGATTTTTGAAAAGATTAACAAAATAGACCACTAGCCAGACTAATAAGGAAGAAAAGAGAGAAGACTCAAATAGACACAGTAAAAAATGATAAAGGGGATATCACACTGATCCCACAGAAATACAAACTACCATCAGATAATACTGTAAACACCTCTACTCAATTAAACTAGAAAATCTAGAAGAAACGGATAAATTCCTGGACACATACACACTCCCAAGGCTAAACGAGGAAGAAGTTGAATCCCTGAATAGACCATTAACAAGTTCTGAAATTGAAGCTGTAATTAATAACCTACCAACAACAACCAAAAAAAGCCCAGGACCAGACAGATTCACAAACGAATTCTACCAGATGTACAAAGTGGAGCTTGTATGATTCCTTCTGAAACTATTTCAAACAATAGAAAAAGAGGGACTCCTTCCTAACTCATTTTATAAGGCCAGCATCATCCTGATACCAAAACCTGGCAGAGACATAACAAAATAAGAAAATTTCAGGCCAATATCCCTGATGAATATCAATGCGAAAATCCTCAATAACATACTGGCAAACAGAATCCAGCAGCACATCAAAAAGCTTATCCACCATGATCAAGTGGGCTTCATCCCTGGGATGCAAGGCTGGTTCAACACATGCAAATCAATAAACATAATCCATCACATAAACAGAACCAATGACAAAAACCATATGATTATCTCAATAGATGCAGAAAAGGCCTTTGATAAAATTCAACATCCCATCAAGCAAAAAACTCTCAACAAACTAGGTATTAATGGAACGTATCTCAAAATAATAAGAGTTATTTATGACAAACCCACAGCCAATATCATACTGAATGGGCAAAAACTGGAAGCATTCCCTTTGAAAACTGGCA
>NW_012109986.1:1268177-1280737 GCF_000951045.1 Mandrillus leucophaeus | reverse complement strand
TGTCTCTGCCCCAAATCTCCTTAAGCTGATAAGCAACTTCAGCAAAGTCTCAGGATACAAAATCAATGTGCAAAAATCACAAGCATTCCTATACACCAGTAACAGACAAACAGAGAGTCAAATCATGAGTGAACTCCCATTCATAATTGCTATGAAGACAATAAAATACATAGGAATACAACTTACAAGGGATGTGAAGGACTTCTTCAAGGAAAACTACAAACCACTGCTCAAGGAAATAAGAGAGGACACAAACAAATGGAAAGACACTCCATGCTCATGGATAGGAAGAATCAATATTGTGAAAATGGCCATACTGCCCAAAGTAATTTATAGATTCAGTGCTATCCCCATCAAGCTACCATTAACTTTCTTCACACAATTAGACAAAACTACTTTCAATTTAATATGGAACCAAAAAAGAGCCTGTATAGCCAAGACAATCCTAAGCAAAAAGAACAATGCTGGAGGCATCATGCTACCTGACTTCAAACTATACTACAAGCCTATGGTAACCAAAATAGCATGTTACTGGTACGAAACAGATATACAGACCAATGGAACAGAACAGAGGCCTCAGAAATAATGCCACACATCTACAACCATCTGATCTTTGACAAACCTGTCAAAAACAAGCAACGGGAAAGGATTCTCTATTTAATAAATGGTGCTGGGAAAACTAGCCAGAGGCAGAAAACTAAAATTGGACCCTTTCCTTACACCTTATAAAAAAATTAACTCAAGATGGATTCAAGACTTAAATGTAAAACCATAAAAACCCTAGAAGAAAACTTAGGCAATGCCTTTCAGGACATAGGCATAAGCAAAGACTTTATGACAAAAACACCAAAAACAACGGCACCAAAAGCCAAAATAGACAAATGGGATCTAAGGAAACTAAAGAGCTTCTGCACAGCAAAAGAAACTATCATCAGAGTGAACAGGCAACCTACAGAATGGGAGAAAATTTCTGCAATATATCCATCTGACAAAGAGCTAATATACAGAATCTACAAGGAACTTAAACAAATTTACAAGAAAAAAAAATAAACAACCCTATCAAAACGTGGGCAAAGGATATGAACAGACACTTCTCAAAAGATGTCATTGATGTGGCCAACAAGTATATGAAAAAAAGCTCATCATCACTAGTCATTAGAGAAATGCAAATCAAAACTACAATGAGATCAGATCCCAGAGAGGATGTGGAGAAACAGGAATGTTTTTACACCGCTGGTGGGAGTGTAAATTAGTTCAACCACTGTGGAAGACAGTGTGGCAATTCCTCAAGGATCTAGAACCAGAAATACCATTTGACCCAGCAATCCCACTACTGGGTACATACCCAAAGGATTATACATCATTCTACTATAAACATATATGCACACATATGTTTATTGCAGCACTGTTCACAATAGCAAAGACTTGGAACCAACCCAAATGCCCATCAATGATAGACTGTATAAAGAAAATGTGGCATATATACACCTTGGAATACGATGCAGCCATATAGGATGAGTTCATGTCCTTTGCAGAGACACGGATGAAGCTGGAAACCATCATTCTCAGCAAACTAACACAGGAACAGAAAACCAAACACTGCATGTTCTCACTCATAAGTGGGAGCTGAACAATGAGAACACATGGACACAGGGAGGGGAACATCACACACTGGGGCCTGTTGAGGTGTGGGGGACTACGGAAGGATAGCATTACGAGAAATACCTAATGTAGATGACAGGGTGATGGGTGCAGCAAACTACCATGGCACGTGTATACATATGTAACAAACCTGCACGTTCTGCACATGTACCCTAGAACTTAAAGCATAATATTAAAAAATAATAATAATAATTTAAAAAGAATGTTAAAGAAAACCTGGCATAGGTCAGATTTTATAAGAAAACACATGGAAAAGAAACTTCTGTTTTCCAGGAGCTTCCAGAGATTATTGGCTCCAAATTAAACCAGAATGTCTACTTTAAGGAAACAGTTTCTTATTCTACAGCTTTGGAAGTTTTTTTGTTTTGTTTTGTTTTTAAATACAGGTTTTGCCAAATCAAAGACATAAGAGAAATAAAAAGCAAACCAATGCTTGTTGGTTAAAATATTAACTAGCATTTGTTAAATTAAAGAATACATTCAAATTGGTGCCATACAATCACTAAAAAATTATACTTGGATGCAATATGCTTCTCCTCTTAAAAACCTAAGAAATGCATGGTGTATATTTTCCCCTATTCTAAAGAACAAAACAAAAAATCAGAATCTTGAGAGCTCTAGCTTAAATTCAGTGCTAAACATAAATATGATCTGTTCTTTCTGATGAATATTCAAAAATTAAATTCTATATTATTTTAAAAGAGTGACAAAGGTTTATTTCAGGCAAATGATTATTTAAAAAGATAACTCAAATTCTGTATTTTAAATAAGTACTTCCTATTTGCCTTATTCTTCAATGCGTATTTTAGTAATTCAAATTCCAATCATTATTGCCAAGATATTACAGGCAATTTTACATCCCATTAACCTTGCTTTGTTTTAATTATAAAGATCCTTTGTTAGATTCCTTTAAATGATCCAGTTTATAATTTCAGCCTGTCCTAGGGAGTACTTTAATTCAGATGCACATTCATCAACTGTTTTTGTCCTGTTAATTGCAGACAACTGCACAATTGCTTTCTCTAGCTATGATTGATGAATTGTATTCACGAGTGTAGCTGTTAAGTAGGATAAATATTTATAATAATTTCTACTTAAAGATTTTTATCTTCATTCCCATAAGGGCAAATTAAAGGCTGATATTCTAACAACCCAAATAAAGTGAGTTTTTAAATGTTTCATATTAAACCATATGAAAAAGTTGCAAAAATGTTGTATGTCCAGGCAAATGGGATAAAAGCATGTATAAAATATCTAATTTGTGCTTTGCACATAATGGGCATCAACATACAGTAGGAAGATAAACAGAGTAATGGGCTTTTTACTGGAACTGCATCCCAGCTACCTAAATATGACTTTTTGAGCCAGAAGTCCCAGTTCATATTTGTGAAAGAGAAAAGTCTAAATTGAAAGAAATGATCCAAACTAAAGGTGGGAGTAAGCAAAATTCTAAATACATATTATACGCAATAACAAAAGTAAAAACTTCCATTTTAAAATATCATATATATTATGTTGAACTTTCCGGGAAACTGAGCAAGAAGGGTGCTACAGTATTCTACAGATGAGAAACAATGTCGGAGGAAGATTATTACTTGCCTGCAGTCTAACAGCATATCAATGGGAGAACTGATATTTGAACTCAGTAGAACTAACATATGGATACTATGTATTGTACTATGCATTGTGGAATAACCATAAAAAGATCTACCACAAATAAACACTATAGATAGGTATATATAAATCAGGGAAAAATTGAGGTACTGGGAGAACAGAGAAAGGTACACAATCCAGATTAGGGGTAGGAAGGGGTTGGTCCTCGGTGAAAAGATTATTTTCGCTAAAGTAAGAGAAGTCAATGTATTAAAGCAAATGCCTATCTTCTCTTAACTGCGAACGGCTGAAGAAAACATTACACTATCAAAGACAGTAACCTCAATTGGCTCCCCTAAATTGCCTGGCAAGCCTCTGAGGTTTCTTTAGTTTTTTCTCTTCTCTATTCTTTTACAATTGCTATTTTCAGTATTCTTCACTTTTCTAAAAATCGTATGTACCCTCTCCCAATTTCCTTTATTCTCAGCAAATGACCCTAACTGCCACTTCATAGAGAGAAGGCATCATGTGAGATCTCCTCTGAATTCTTCCACCAATTTATTTGTCTTCATCCTTTCTCAGTGCTCTTCCACTAAAGGCCAATCCTTCTATCTCAGTGTACCCCTCTCAGAGAGTTTATGCTGTCAATATTGCCTTCTTTCCCTCCCACCTTATTGCCTTTTTCCATCAACACTGAAAAATACTCAGGTTCTTCTTTCTAAAAAGTAACCCTTCTCTCCAAATTTAAACCTTATCTACCTACATCAACCACTCTATCTTTCCCCTTCTTGGCCAAACTTCTTTAGAGAAGTACTTGCTGCCTGTATTTCATTTTGGGCTAGCTCTTCAACTCAAAGCAACCTGGCTTCTGTCCCTCTACTCTCAGTAAATCACCACTTTTTCAAAAAATACCTCTCTCAGTTACCTGCTCCCATAGCACCCTCTAATTGCCCTTTACATATTTATTAAACTTGCAATTACTTAATCAAAGGCTGTTGCCCCCACTAGACTGTAAGCTCTAATAGGGTAGGACTTGGATCTACACCCAGCTTCTTCAGCACACAGGTGCTCACCAGTATTAAGTCTGGATGAGATCACCATGACCTCCTTTTGGCTGAACCCAGTGGTCCCTTTAACACTAACTTAAAAATCCTCTTTTTGATCATACATTCTTCCTTAAACACTCTACTCACCATTCTTTTCTTTATGCTTTCAATAAATATTAATTTAACGTGGCAAATAAACAAATATTTCGTTAGCATGCTAACTACATACTAGGCACTATTCCAGAATATAGAGATATGGCAACAAATAAGATGATGAATAAGACACAAGATCTTAAGGAAACACATTTTAGCAGAAGAAATAGATGTAAACAAGCAAACACAGCAGATCATTTGAGATGATGTTATTATGTGTTAAAACAGGATTATGTCATGGGAGTGTAACAACTATGTAAGATAGTCAGGGGAGCCTCTGTGACAGGGTAGCATTTAAGCTGATTCCTCAAATATGAGAAACAACCAATCATGTCAAGATGTGGGAGAAGGGGATTCCCAGCAGAAACAGGAGTAGAAGCGGGGCCCCTGGTTCTCCACTCCCTCTATTCACTCTCCCTGGGCATCACATCTGTATCCTTTCTACAGTTTACCACGAGTAACCTGGAGACTCATAAGCCTAAATCTCCATGCCAGCTCTCTCTTTGGAGAGCTCAGTACTCAAATGCCCATGCCTATTCAACATCTCCACCTGGATATTTCACCAGTACCACAAGTTCAGTGTAACCCAAAAGTGAAAAATTCTCAACTCAAACCTCACTTTCTGTACTCTCCTAGCTAAGTGAACTATACTTATACTGTAAACTGTCAGTTACTAAAGCTGACATCAAAATATCCTTGATTCCTTCTTTCCCCTCTTCCATCCAATATATTAGCAATCATAGTGACTTAACTTCCAAAAGATACTTCAAATTTGTTCACTTCTTCCATCCTCACAGCCACTATTAGTCCATGGCACCGTCTTCTTTAACAAGATTACTGAACCTTAGGTTGGTATTGCTTCAAGTCTTGAGCCCGTGAAACTCTCCACATTGCAGGCTACGCCTAAACATTTTCAATTATTCTCCAGTATCCTTTGCATGGCTTCACGGCATGATCTTTGCTAATGACATGTGCCTTCATGTGGCTGGCATACAACATGCATTTAAATAGCTGCTGGCTGACTGAAAATAGCTTTCCAGTTACATGTCTCACTATTCTCTTGCCCCTAGTCCTCTGCACTATACAATTCCCTCTGCCAAGAATCGTAATTCTACTTTTTTTCTACTTGGCTATCTCCTGATGATCTCTCAAATGGCGTTCCCTTTGGGTAAGTACTCTTTCGAAAACCTTGACAATCCCAGCACTCAGTGGAATGCATCCCTCCAGACTAGGTAAAGTATTCTGCGGTACGATTGCATCATTACCTACACCACTTTTATCACAGTATCCTTGTATTATTGTATGTGTTCATCTAACGTTTGCCTTTCCCCAAGAAACTGGAACCATTTATATCTTATTCCTAACTCTATTCCTAACTCTTATAATAGTATTTGACATGTAATGAGGGCTGAACAGACATTTGCTGCACTCATGCATACATGATTTGCTCTTACATATTTACAACTATTCATGTTTGAATCCTTATTCCAAAATCATTTTTATTTGGAAGAACGAGTCCTATGAAGAATAGGAACAGAAATTTACGAGAGCACAGAGAACATAATGGACAGAATTTCAGAGATTATTACATGTTTAATTTTTTTTTCGTGGGGGAAGGGGAATGAAGTCTCACTCTCGTCGCCCAGGCTGGAGTGCAATGGCATGATCTCGGCTCACTGCAACCTCCACCTCCCGGGCTCAAGCGATTCTCCTGCCTCAGCCTCCTGAGTAGTTGGGATTACAGGCACCTGCCACCACGCCTGGCTAATTTTTGTATTTTTAGTAGAGATGGGGTTTCACCATGTTGGCCAGACTGGTCTTGAACTCCTGACCTCAGGTGATCCACCCCACCTGGCCTCCCAAAGTGTTGGGATTACAGATGTGCGCCACTGTGCCCAGCCTAGATTGAAATTTTTTAAAAAAATTGTGACTATTTTATTTCCAACCTTTCCTAATATAAACCCCAAATTCTACCACTGACCGATAAAAGCATTATCAGAAATGCTTAAAATCTTAAAATCTCTGATATTAGCAAATTTTCCACCCTCTTCCTTTTCTAAGCCTATTACTACAGTCTTTATTTAAGTGCTTAGAGGTTCAATTCTGGTAACTCTTAGGAGAGTTACTGATAATAATAATAACTACATATATATATTTTTACTTCGCAGTTGAAATAAAATAATTGTGGATATGTCATTGAGAGCTATTACTAAAACTGAAAAAACAATGAATAGTTTTTTTCTATTTATTCATCACCTGAAAATGGATAATAATTATTAGCAACTCTTATCACAATAAAACTCTGTAAGACATAGCAAGTGCTGTTATGTAAAATACTATTTGTGTCATAAAAGAAAACTGATATTTTCCTGCATCTTTGATGTTGCAGTGAATGCAAAGCTTATTTTAAATTTTAGATCGGTACTACTGGCTAACATGATTAGGTCACAAAATATCAAAACGAGAAATATAAAATAAGATAAATTGTTATAAAAACAGAAGATATTTCTCAAAATATAATACAGTGATGGAAAAAATGAATAATACTAAGTGATATTTAATTTTTAAAACTTGGGTATTTATAACATATAGAAACTAATTTTCAAGGACTATTCTTTCACAACTCCCTTTCTTGAAAAAGATAAATTTTATATACAGTAAGCATTATTTCCTCATTAATCTAAAGCTGGTTTCAAATATGAAATAAATAGGTCATGCCAAATAATCATCATATTCCAAAGAATGCAGCGTATCATACAAGAAATTCAAGTTGTAAAGTTTGCAGGTCTTGAGTTGATAGAAGCTATACATGTCACATGGTGACAGCTAAATCTATTTTATTGTGTCCACTGCCAATAAAGCACTGCAAAAATAATAATTAACAACTATTTACCACAAAATGGTAAATATAATAATGCGTTCAAAAGTAATTTTACTTATTGTTTTAATAATAGAATATATACATTTCTACCCGAGAGAGATATATTTGCTATATTTAATATCCCTCACATTTTCAGTTGGATATTGAATGAGTGACATATTCAGATAAAACTGTTTCACATGGACTGAGGAGAGGCTGAAGGGGTAAACACCGAGCACTGCTCTGAAAACAGATGGAGTGGCAGATGGGATTGCAGATTGGGTTCACTTGATCTGTGTAAAACAACTTTACTACTCAGTAAAATGTACTTCAAATCTCACCAAACCTTATAAAGTTTGTCCCTTTATTTCATGCATGGCTTTTTCTTCAAAAATAAATGTTTAGCATTTTAAACTTTGTTAAAGTTTAATTAAGTACCTGTGTGATAAATTAGTTAACTAAAAGATATTTTCTTCCACATTTTTGGAACAGATGGTAGGAAAGAGCAATTGCCCAGTGGAATAAAATGTACACTGACTAGTTGTTCAAAATTGTAAAATTAATTACCTTCCTTCATTGATGAGCTCTATAAATGCAAGTCCTGCATTCTTCTGAATAGAGTTTTGCCATTCCTAAAAGGAGAAACCAAAACAAATGTGAGAAAAGTGAACATTTAAATGAGTAACATCTGGTTTAGGGATCACGTTGATGTTGTTAATAACTTCCAATTATATTATTTCCAAATGTCTTTACAAGATTCTAACAAATGTTATTTTGTAAAAAATCAAATTTTAGTTTTATCACTTAGTTTAGAAGGTGCTTTTGGTTCATCAGAAAATGTCAGGCTGGATGCAAACTGAGATGGAAAGTGAGACGCAGGTATAGAGGGCTCTGAGCACATAGCTTCTTTCCAAAAGAGAGCAAATGACCAAAAGAGGCCTGATGTGTCTACACAAGGACTAGAAACACTTGAGATAGAAAACTTTTATCTCCTCATATAGAAATTTTACATTAAGATAATAAAATGAATACTAGAAATATAAACTATTAGAAACATAAACATATTTAAATTGACTTGGAAGTGAAATGTTCTAGTTATATGTGCATTCCGAATTACTTAATGCTAATTATTTAATGCTAATTAGAAAAAAGTTACAAATTAACTTTTTTGAAAATTGTAAAAAAATAGAGTAAACCTATGGCTAAATATGTAATAGATAACTATGTAATCTCTCTTTGCTAATTTAGATTAGAGTATGTTTGTGAATTTGGCAGTTCTCAAGGTCAGGATCATCATTATGAACATAAGTGATTATAATGAAGTGTTTTAGATTAGAAAAGCATACGCTTATTTTATGCTCTTTAGAATAAAAATTACACACTTGTTTCGGTTTATGCCAGTGATTTCTATTTTGGGGGTTTTAAATATATACATATTTTTGGGTTTTAAATACATATATAAATATATATATTTCAGGTTAAATACATATAGAGGTTTTAAATATACATATATGTGTGTGCATATATATATATCTGGTAAAAAGCAGTGTTTTGGATTGAAAATTATATCCCTTCCAATGGTTCTATAAGTAAATACTCCCCAAAGTTCCCTAATGCATTTTAATAGAAAAATCTTTATTGACCAGTCATGGCCCTCTATATATTCCCCTCCCCATGATTTTCCTCATAAGGTGTTGGTTGTACAGAGGTGACTGGCTGCCCTGGCCATGGGTTCAGCTTTACAAAAAACACAGTTTCTGTGTCAACCCTTCACTCTACTCCTGATTCCTTTACCTTTAAAGAAATTACACTCATTCCGAAAATAAATATGGTCCCCAAAAGTATTTGTGTGCGTGTAAATATTCTCTGCTCTAAGTAAATGTGTGCTGAATTATAGAAGAACAAATCCTCAATCTCCCAAGGAGAGAAAATCAACAACTAGTGAAAAGAGATGTGGTAACTTGGGGATAGTACAAAGCCACTGGGTTCTAGCTATCATAACCTTTAACTAAAATTTATCCAAATGACAAGATTGCTATTCCATTGTACAGAACTTACTGAAACTTTCAAACCAATTCTGTATAAAACAATTGCAGGAAATTTCTTTTCCCAAATTTTTACAAAATTTAAAGCCTCTTTAATATTCTCATTCTATATTCTGTATTTATTGGAAATGAGGATCCTACAAAATATGTACACTTCTCAGAAATACTTCATATTCATTGGGATATTAACTTAAAGAGAAAACTGATTTTTACATAAGTAGACCCATGTCACTATGAAGACTAGATTATTACAACTTCTTACACATGATTTTCTGTGATAGTGTTTGTACACTAAGACTCTTTAGTCACCATAAACTTATAATATGAATAAGATTTTTCAGTAAGATATTTCACAGAGTACATATTTAGGTATTACATCTGCATCCCAAATTATGCCTTGTCAAAAAAATCACAGAGTAAATTATCTTTGAATCAATCTAAATTATATGGAATCTGCATACAGCCCATGAGATGTACTAATTTACCTTTGGTGGAGGAACAGTAGAAGGAAGTCTGAGCTACACTAAGGAAATTAGAGTTTAAAGTTTGAGAAAGCCAATGAAAGACTTCATTCAATAAATCAGTGTTTTAGAAGAGTAATTTGTCAGTTTTGAGCAAGAGGAAATTGTAGGAGATTGTTGTTACATGCCTTTCCACAAGAGAAATATTAGGCGTCTAAATGAGTATTTCAAATAGGGAATAAAAAATAAGAGATGTTACAAAGAAAAGATGCCAAGACTAGATGACAATCTGAATTTAAGAGCTGATATAGAGAATTTGAGATAAAATAATTATTAAGTTTTCAATGTAGATGACTAGGATAATGGTAATATTATTATGAAAATACTGAAGAATACATTTGGGGAAATCACAAACACTGTTGTCTGAATTTGTTGGATTTACAGCGGCAATGGTATATCAAAAAAGAACGTGAATGGGGGCGCCCAAGATGGCCAAACAGGAACAGCTCCAGCCTCCAGCTCCGAGCGTGAGCGACACAGAAGATGGGTGATTTCTGCATTTTCAACCAAGGTACAGGGTTCATCTCACTGGGGCATGTCGGACAGTCAGTGCTGGTCAGTGGGTGTAGCCCAACCAGTGAGAGCTAAAGCAGGGTGAGGCATCGCCTCACCTGGGAAGTGCATGGGGGAAGGGAATTCCTTTTCCTAATCAAGGGAAACTGAGGCACACAACACCTGGAAAATCAGGTAACTTCCACCCTAATACTGTGCTTTACCAAGGGTCTTAGCTAACGGCACACCAGGAGATTATATCCCACACCTGGCCCAGAGGGTCCCATGCCCACAGAGCCTCCCTCATTGCTAGCACAGCAGTCTCAGATCTAACTGCAAGGTGGCAGCGAGGCTGGGGGAGGGGTGCCCGCCATTGCTGAGGCTTAAGTAGGTAAACAAAGACCCTGGGAAGCTCAAACTAGGTGGAGCCCACTGCAGCTCAAGGAGGCCTGCCTGTCTCTGTAGACTCCACCTCTAGGGACAGGGCATAGCTAAACAAAAAGCAACAGAAACCTCTACAGATGTAAATGTTACTGTCTGAGAACTGTGAAGAGAGCAGTGATTCTCCCAGCATGGAGGTTGAGATCTGAGAACGGACAGACTGCTTGCTCAAGTGGGTCCCTGATCCCTGAGTAGTCTAACTGGGATACATCCTCCATTAGGTGCAGACTGATACCTCACACCTCACACGGCTGGGTACACCTCTGAGACAAAGTTTCCAGAGCAAGAATCAGACATCTATACTTGCTGTTCAGCAATATTCTATCTTCTGCAGCCTGCGCTGCTGATACCCAGGCAAACAGCGTCTGGAGTGGACTTCAAGCTAACTCCAACAGACCTATAGTTGAGGGTCCTGACTGTTAGAAGGAAAACTAACAAACAGAAAGGACACCCACACCAAAACCCCATCAGTACATCACCATCATCAAAGATCAAAGGTGGATAAAACCACAAAGATGGGGAAAAAGCAGTGCAGAAAAGCTGGAAATTCAAAAAATTAGAGCTCATCTCCCCCCTCCAAAGGAACGCAGCTCATCGCCAGCAACGGAACAAAGCTGGTTGGAGAATGACTTTGATGAGTTGAGAGAAGAAGGCTTCAGTTGATCAAACTTCTCAAAGCAAAAGGAGGAACTACGTACCCAGCAAAAAGAAATTAAAAACCTTGAAAAAAGAATGGAAGAAGGGATAACTAGATAACCAATGCAGAGAAGTCCATAAACGAACTGATAGAGATGAAAACCATGACACGAGAACTATGTGACAAATGCACAAGCTTCAGTAACTGACTCGATCAACTGGAAGAAAGATTATCAGTGATTAAAGATCAAATGAATGAAATGAAGTGAGAAGTTTGGAGAAAAAAGAGTAAAAAGAAATGAACAAAGCCTCCAAGAAATATGGGATCATGTGAAAAGACCAAATCTACATCTGATTGGTGTGTCTGAAAGTGACAGGGAGAATGAAACCAAGTTGGAAAACACTCTGCAGGATATTATCCAGGAGAACTTCCTCAACCTAGCAAGGCAGGCCAATATTAAAATTCAGGAAATACAGAGAATGCCACAAAGATACTCCTCAAGAAGAGCAACTCCAAGACACATAATTGTCAGATTCACCAAAGTTGAAATGAAGGAAAAAATGCTAAGGGCAGCTAGAGGGAAAGGTTGGGTTACCCACAAAGGGAAGCCCATCAGATTAAGAGCAGATCTCTCGGCAGAAACTTTACAAGCCAGAAGAGAGTGGGGGCCAATATTCAACATTCTTAAGGAAAAGAATTTTCAACCCAGAATTTCATATCCAGCCAAACTAAGTTTCATAAGTGAAGGAGAAATAAAATCCTTTACAGACAAGCAAATGCTCAGAGATTTTGTCACCACTAGGCCTACCCTACAAGACATCCTGAAGGAAGCACTAAACATGGAAAGGAATACCCGGTACCAGCCATTGGAACAACATGCCAAAATGTAAAGACCATCGATGCTAGGAAGAAACTGCATCAATTAACTAACAAAATAACCAGCTAATATCATAATGACAGGATCAAGTTCACACATAACATATTAACCTTAAATGTAAATGGACTAAATGGTCCAATTAAAAGACACAGACTGGCAAACTGGATAAAGAGTCAAGACCCATCAGTCTGCTGTATTCAGGAGACCCATCTCACATGCAGAGACATACATAG